>NW_016169780.1:5049-16867 GCF_001687245.7 Rhagoletis zephyria
GGAAGTTTATTGGGTACGTCGGAGGACTGGAACTGTTCCTCTTAGAGGCAGCGAGACCACTTTACAAACAACAAAAAAGTTAAGCTTTGCAAAATACTTCCAAGTTTATATGGGATATACTAGTATGTAGTTCACTAAATTTTTCCGCCATACCTGCAATATGTCCGAATCCGGTACAGTCACCAATTTTGGTTTTGATAGTATTTTATGGCTTTTATCGCCTTCTGGTTCAAAATAGACAATGGAATACTGTAATGATAAGAAAACTCATACAGTGTCGACCAAAAGAATATCGTTGCTTCTACGTACATTATAATAGTCTTGGAAAACTGCAGTGGGAAACTCTATCATTAGATACATGTAATCCGACATACGTTTCTCACGTTCATTTATCACCTCAATCTCACGAAAAGTTAATCGATCCAGCCAATCGACTTTATGCATCTGACCATTACGATGCTTCTTTGCAAGTTTACCTAAACGTTGCATTTGTGATTTGGATGACTCTTTGCCTTTACCAGGCGTCTTGGATGGATAACTGCCATCTCCTTCGACACCTAACCACACACGTAAATCGAACATACCCTGGCGAAATAAACCATTCTTGCCAAATAACGAAATTGCTGTTCCACCTATAACAGTGGTTTTACCGGCTCCTGCACAGTCAAGGATCGTTAGAGCTAGCATTGCAGTGCGTGGTAGATCAGAAAATTGTAACGGCAGTGTCACCCATTCATTCCAGCTCCAACGTTTCGTGAAGGCTTTATAAGAGGTGGTGACAGGCAAACAGTATGGTTTACTTTTGTTGAACACTTGCAATCGTATTTGGAACGCAGGACACTCCTCTGAATAAAGACCAGAGAAGCGTAGAATAGGATCTTTAAGTAGTTTTTCGTAGTCCGGTTGCCGTTTTTTGCCTTCCAATGTACCACTGTAACAATAAAAATTAATTTTATCGTGTCGAATCACTTAGTTTGCATCATACTTACACCTTTATTTGCACCTGTTCATGCAAAGAAGAGCTGTAGATGTAGCGAAAGTAATCGTCCGGTAGTTGATTCATTTTTAATAGCTATTTTGAAAAATTTGGTCTACATTTCTCGTATTTACGTTGCAAGAAATGTTTTTTTCGCAAATTCGCCATCAGCTGTTAACTTTTCACCAGTAATGCCAACTCAAACTTAAAAAAAGAACAAGAAAAGGATNGTAGATGTAGCGAAAGTAATCGTCCGGTAGTTGATTCATTTTTAATAGCTATTTTGAAAAATTTGGTCTATATTTCTCGTATTTACGTTGCAAAAAATGTTTTTTTCGCAATGTCGCCATCAGCTGTTAACTTTTCACCAGTAATGCCAACTCAACTTAAAAAAAGTGCAGAAAAGAAACGAGGGAAATATGACGCAGAAAAGAATTTCTAACTGGCGGGCAGTCCACGGACTATTCAAAATTAATTTTGGTATATTTTACATAACTACGGGCGTGTGTGAATCGGTAACAAAGTTCTATGGGGAAAGCTTTTGAATAATATTTTTACTATGAGGAGACTGTTTTGCCAATCTGCTGTGTGAAATGAAATATTTCTTGACAGCAGTAAATTTTTGATAACCGCAGATTTATGCGGAATAAAATATTNTGCGTGACCGGAATAGACCTGCCGAAAAAGTGAGGTTAAGTTACTGACAACACCTTGTTATTATTACACCATGCACATCAACAATCTTTGCGATTGTCAAAATTTTCTAAGCATTTGTCAAAAATTTCACTAGACTCACGAGCTACTGAAATTTTATTCACCTCATAGTTGTCAAAAATTTACTCGTCGCGAACTTTGTTACCGATTCACACACGCTCTACATAATAAAACACAGATATTCTCAAGGCGAATATATAAGGTGGTATCGATTGAACAAATACAACAATTACTTGTATTTGGTTTTTGCTTTTAGCGGGCCATTGTCAAATTTCAGCTATTCTTCCCCGAATGAAAAAGGGCGACAGAAAATGCAAACACTCTCCCGTTTTCACTCACTCACTAACGAAATTCAAAATTTTGACAATCAAACGCTACTCACAGCTGATGAAACAACACCACCTTATATAAATTCGCCTTGGATATTCTGTTAAAAATTATGTCAAAATGCTGCAGCTACTTAAGTGTCGGCTTTATTTTGACTATGAATACGCCACATTGTTATTTAGGCAATATCATACATATACATATATAATAGCAATTATTATTTTTTTCTTATCGGGAAATGTATTTTATGTCGAAAGTTTAATGAGTGTATATAATCGGTATTGGGTTCGCAAAAGAAAGTATTGGGTACCGAAATCTTCCTGAAGTATTGGGTACCGGCAATTCAGCACATCACTAAGGGATGAAGAATTGCAGTTTTTTGCTATTGCTTGTTAATTTTTGCGTAAATTTTTAATTATTTAATTATANATTTAGGCAATATCATACATATACATATATAATAGCAATTATTATTTTTTCTTATCGGGAAATGTATTTTATGTCGAAAGTTTAATGAGTGTATATAATCGGTATTGGGTTACCAAAAAAAAAGTATTGGGTACCGAAATCTTCCTGAAGTATTGGGTACCGGCAATTCAGCACATCACTAAGGGATGAAGAATTGCAGTTTCTTGCTGGTGCTTGTTAATTTTTGCGTACATTTTTAATTATTTAATTATTCATAAAATCACTTTGCGAAATGTCAGGACAGTATCCTAGCGGTTATAATAGTCCGCTTGGTGGCCATCGTGGTCAATTTAATCCACAACAGCAACAGTCCCCCCAAATGATGAATCATGGAATGGGACAGAATACAATGATCGCCGGAGCGGCTGGTGGACAAATAAGTGCTGGCAGTGGTGGTATGATGCCCATGGGTGGTTACCATCCCCAACAGCAACAAATACCGAGTGGTATGGGCATGAGCGGACCGGGAAGTCTAATGAACACACCAATGAATATACAACAACAGCAGATGCAGCAGCATGTACAGATGGTGCAAGGTGGCAGTGGAGGTCCACCAGTAAGTACTGGCATGATAGGTGTTGGGCCTGGGATTGGCGCGGTCTCCACGAGTAATATCATACAACATGCACAGCAACAGCAAATAGCAATTGGCATGCAACAGCAGGCACAGATGACGGGAACTAATCCGGTAGGGATAATGCATGCCCAACAAACTACACCACAAACCGCAGCCGCTACTGGCAGCAATATGTTAGCTATTTCACAGCCAAATCCTCATAAAGAAATCAATATTGTAGCTTTATCGCGATTAGGTCAAGAAACTGTTCAGGATATAACATCACGTTTTCAGGAGATATTCACTGCACTGAAAATCATACAACCGACTGCAAACCGGGATAACAATACTGAGAAAAAAGTACAAGAATACTTTCGTACCATTAGATTATTATTCAAGCGTGTACGCATTATTTATGAAAAATGTAATGACGGGTACCCTCATGGTATGGACTACACTAACGTTGAGAGTTTGATAACCTACAAGGAGGAACAGCCAGATCATCGCACCGAACCCGCACAATGCGATGAATATCGTAAGGCGCTACAAGAAAATCAGGAACTAATCGAAACAGTCAGATTAAAAAATCGACAATTACGCGAAATAATAGACCGTACTCGTATAATTATTTGGGAAATAAACACGATGTTGGCAATGCGTCGGTCATAATATAGACACATATATCTAAGGCTTCTGAGGTGTAGTGGTTAGCAGTGCGCGCTACCAATCCACAAGGCCTGGGTTCAAGCTCGGCTTCCGGCCAACATCAAAAAATAGAACATAAAAAGTTTTTTTTTTCTAATAGCGTTGCCTCTCGGCAGGCAATGGCAAACCTACGATTTTATTCAGACATGAAAAGCAGCTTCTCATAAAAATACAACCGCCGTTCGGAATCGGCGTAAAACTGTAGGTCCCTTCCTTTTGTGTGACAACATCAAAGCGCGCACACCACAAATCGGAAGAGAAGCTCGGCCGAACACTTAACATAATGGGCCTCATGCATAAAGTGAGCTTAAGCGTGGATTCAACTTTTGCACTAATGGAGTGAATTTAAGCTCAAGAATTCGTACCGAAAATCGAGAGAGCATAAAAGTTCCGACTTTACTTTTTCACATGCATTTTCGGACCACCCTTATGTAAATACATATGTTACGCTTATATAGTCATTTAAAGCAATAAAAGAGCAACATTTACACAAAAACAATTTATTTTTGAAACTTCATAAACAAATTCTACTAAGTCTGCATCACTTTAGCATCGAGCATTTCCGGAAACTTTATGCTCATAAATCTATCACCTAATGATTCGTCTAAATTGTAGACGTAATGTTGTGGAATAATATCCTTTTCGAGACTTGCATCTGGAAGAAAAAAAACATCCTGTTAATATTAAATCTTAATAGAAAATAAAATTTATAATGATGTTTTATGGGCAAAAACGAACAAGTAATTTTTAACCGTTAATTTCTTTAAAATCCAGTTAAAAATTATAGAAAGATATTGAAAAAACAAAAATTGCACAATGGAATATTTATTTTTCGTTTATATTATATATCTCTAAATTTCTGGTAATCAACTACTCGTCGAACACCAACTTCTTCTGGCAGACATCAAGAAACTTAAGTTTAAGTTAAGTTATGTTAAGTAATAAATGAAATATCTACACTTAAAAAAAAAAATTAATTGTCTTTAAATGGAAATTGTCGCTACTTATTTAAATTAAGGTGCGGTTAAACGTGGCAATGCAAGCGCTTTTCTACGCGTTTTGCTGTAAAAATGCGAAATCGAAAGTTACTTTCCAGTGAATCGGGTTTTTTGCTGTAACTTTCTATTTGATGTCCGATTCCGAGCGCACTTGTGCCCAAGGTTGTTTGTAACAGCCAAAACGAATCGAGATAGATATAAACAAATGTATACCTAAATGCTCACAATGAATAGAGAAGTCGATTAAGCCATGTCTGTCTGTCCGTCCGTCCGTCCGTGTACACGCTAACTCGAGCAAAACTTGAGTAATCTCAAAGAAATTCGGTATGTAGGTTTCCCTTTATCCAAGGTAGGTTGGTATTGAAAATGGGCGAAATCGGACTGTAACCACGCCCACTTCCCATATAACGGTGTTTTCAAAAAATGCCAAAACTATATTTCAGGAAATATGCAAAATAAGCATGGTCGTTAAAATTAAGCTTGGAAACCCAGAATAAGCAATTCCAAGCAAAAGCTTAAAAATTTCGTCCCGGGTTATAAGATCTAAAAGCATACCAGAAGCACGAAAAACAGATACTTAAGGGGGCATTTTTTCGTGCCGTTATAAAAAAATTGCAATTGTATTTGAAATCGCGTCTTATGGATGCACACAATCGAAATTATTTCAAATTGCTTATAAGATTTTGATTTTACCACTTTTCCGTATTAGAGATTTTTCTTTTTATAAAATTGGAATCTTTGATTTTAATACAGGACGAGGCGGAAAAATATAACAACTGATTTCGAAACTTGCAACAAATCTCCCTAACTTGAAGATTTTGGCACTGAACCTATTCTGGGTAAAGGATTAAATTTTAATTCTTTTTCTCATCCCTTTATAAAACGTAAAAATATATCAAATAGTATTGTCAATATGGTCGATGGCTTAATGTTTGTTTGATAATTGAATGAGCTTTAAAACAGCATCAACGAAGACAAATTGTGGACAATCTACTAGATGCACCAAACAGTTAGACAATAAGGTATTCAAAAAATTAATAGTCCTATTCAAAAGGTAGCATTCAATAATTTTGTTGTCCATTTAAATCCAAATAAATTATTACACTGTTTAAGCCTGTCCTGTAAAACTTGCCTTTTACCGCTTTCGGTAAAATCGAAAATAGGGGTCGATATGTATATAGTAATTGCCATTTTATAGTATATTTTGTATCACTTTGTAACAATTTGAACTGAAGCGCGTTTCTGATATACTAATGAACCGATTCTTGTACAAGTTCAAATTTTTTCTAACCGCATCGACATATGGAGCGGTTTGCAGCCCTGGTACATATGAGCAGTTTATTTTGGAAGTGACATTTCAGGCCGTTTGATTTCATTGATCGATCATTCAACTGTGCCTGAACGCGTCTGTTATTCGTACAGGTTCATCAGATAAAGGTAAAGGTTATGCCATTAGCTTACGACGGTAGAAAAATTTACAGATGCATTCAGTTGGAAGTAACTAACAATTTAGAAATTTAGAGAAGGAAACGAATTATGCCACCTTGAAGATAAACGGCGCATATGTAAGCGTTATATACATACATAGTTCACTTAAAATTTACCTAATATGGCGAGTTTTAAAACTTTCGTCCGCCGATTTATATGTTCGCATTTACAAGCTATGTATTCAGATACATCCTTTTTCTCTTCTAAACTTCTCCGATTGAACTGCAAAACATAAAAAATTACATGCATACATACATATGAATACACTTGACATGCATATATGTACATATGTAAGTACTATGTGTACTAGATTTTATAGTTTCGTACCTTAAATACAACAATATCGCCCACTGCAGGCATAGATGTAAGTGGTGTACAGAAAGGAAGCATCTCAGTGGCGCTCATTGCGCTAATGCTTTTGTTTAGGGTTTCTGAAAGCCTAGAAGTATTCGGCGTCATTTGAAACGGCTGTTGTTGATCATCAGCGTCACTCAAATCAATCACGTCTTCATCATCATCTAAATCTATAACACAGCTCTCCTCCAATTCCAAAGAATTATTAGATGCATCCGTTGTGTTTGCTGTTATTTTAACGAATGATTCTTCTTGGACTATTTCAGCTTCATTGTTGGCCGGCTCTTTTTGAGATTTACTTTCATCGCCAGAAGGCTCAGTCATTGTATGATTCTCACTCGACTTTCTATTTTGATTATTTTCGCCTGCAATTGAGATATGTTTTTCATCAGCTTTTTCTTTACTTTCATTGCTCGAATGTATTATTTCTTCCATGGCTTGTTTTGTTGTGGATTCTAAATCACTTGATTTTTCTAATTCGCTTGTGATGCTTGCGTTTATTTCTGCTTTTTCAGTGAGCTCAAAATTATTATTAGTATCGTCCTTTTTGGATTTTAGTTGGTCGTTACTTTCCATATTATTTACGTTTTCTATATCACCTTCTGCTTCGACATTATTTGAATTTTCTGCAGCCACAAAAGTATTAGACAAAATGTTTTTCTCAAAATCGTTATTCAATGGCTTGGCAAGTTCATTTTTGATTAAGATGTCGATATTGGCGGGCGGTAATAGTATATTTTCTTGAATATCTATTAGAGGTTTCCGAGCTTTACGGCTTCTGTTAATTACTTGTAAAGGAAAAACCAAAGGCTTTGTAATATCATTATTCAAATGGCATTTAAAAATTACTTTTGGCGATTTATTTTTATCACGAATGGATGTGGTATTAACTGGATTAGTTTGTTTATTTGTTGTCGACTCTACGATAGTTGAATCATCAAAATATATGTGCGTGTTTTTGCCGATTGATTTTGAATTGGTAAGGAAAGTCGACGAGCAAATTTCCAGCTGCATTGTTTCAGAATTTACTATAAAGAATCGTTTTAGTTATTGGGAAGTATAAATCATATATCAATTCATAATACAAATTTAATACCAGTTTTTTTTTTTTTTTTTTTTTTTGTACAGTACTGCATCGGTTCTCAACCTGTTGGTCGCGAAAGGGCTACATGTCGCGAATCAATCCTAAACATATCAGAAACAATTGAATAAACCATCAGAAAGTTGACGTGTTAGCTCAATTGAAACAGTCCCAAAAATCTCATTAATATTGTATGTAATAATAATAATAATAGATTGGCGCTTACACATATGTTAGGGGATAGAGGGAGGAAAATACAAATAGTTTTGTAACTGCCATTTTGAAGGATCCAATCGATGTTATACATTTAATTTAAATTGGTATTGAGCTCCAAATTCTGATAGCAAACAAAAAACAATCTAGACGCCGGTAAATTTTTGTACCTTGGGACAACAATATTGTGCGTACGAGATGATTTTACAAAAACTAACAGGGACGGAAATAATCATTATTTTTTTCAATTTTAACCAAAAAAATCAACAAGTTGTAATCGTTGTAAAACCATTTTATTTATACCCACGTATTTGTTTTCGTACGTCCCACTGTAATTTACAATGATTATTATTTTTCGAGTTTAACCAATAAAGATTAAAAATAATAATTAATATTTGAGTTTTAATTTTTCGCTCAAAGGTAATTATTATTACTTGATTTTTATATTTTCGATCAAAAATAATGATTATTTTATGATTTTTATTTAGTCGCTCAAAGATAATAATTATTATTGAGTTTCATTTTTTTCACTTAAGAATAATGATCATTCCAAAAAAATTAAAATCTGTACCATCGCGGTTTCCGCCGTATCCTTTTCAGAGGTAGCGACACCCTAATTAAAGGAACAAGTCTAAAAATTTGCAGGTAAAAATTTCAGTAAGTTGCGTCTGTAAAGCCTTTCAATTTTATAAATAATCACTATTTTTATGTGGAAAAATAAAACTCAGCAATAATTATTATCTCTGAGCGAAAAAATAAAAATCATAAATTAATCATTATTTTTGATCGAAAAATAAAAATCAAACAATAATAATTCCGTTGAGCAGAAAAATAAAAATCAATAATAATTAATATTTTTGAGCGAAAAAAATAAAACTCATAAAATAATGATTAAATGCTGATATAAATAATTTTACTCATAATGATAACCGCCCCTGGGATATGTGGTCAAACTTCTTCTTACAATAAATGAACCTATCCACGTTATTTAAAACTAGATTTAATTTCTTCCTAGAATCGTAGCTTAGATTCCCATAGACGAGTCCAACATAGGAAATATGGAGAACGATGAGGGACTTAACTTAACTAGAGTGCCGCAGATTTCTTAATATAAAATATAATTTTTGATATACTATGACATGTGATCCATGCAAGTTAAGCGGGGATTCATTTTAATAGCAAGAATAGGAACAACATATTTGAATTCTAGCACCATCTCGTTCAAAATAATTGGTTATAGTGTACTGAGATCAAAAGGAACGCACGAAATAGGAAGTACCTGCCATTCATGATGGCCCAGACTTCAATTCTTTTTAGGTCATTTAATCTGGCCACCAAGTCTTCGCTTAAACGACAAGAAATTTTTTGATGAGACTCAATAAGAATATTGACTTGCTAGTATCGGAACTATTTCTTGCACGTTTATTTGCCAAAAGTTCTATGCTGCGACTGCCGCATTATACTAAAGCCAGACTTTCGACATAAGCTACTATTCCATATGAACACAGATATATTTGCAATATTTGATGGTAAAGTATATATTTTATATATAAGAAAGGGACGCGATACAATTTTAGGTTTCTTACTCCACCGTGAACTAGTGGACCGTGGAGGTATTACGATAAGGACATGTGGGTCGCCAGTTGGAAAAGGTTGGGAACCACCGCAGTACTGTATTCGAAAAAAAAATTAGTTAGGGCGTTTTTATATCAAGGTACGACATGCAAATTTAATTACCATTTTGCCTTTTTCCATCCGTCTCAATCTCTCGTTTGTGAGATCGTTTTTTTTTAGGTTTACTTATCGATACTAACCCTTCCTCTTCCTTAGCCGTATAACTCTGATTTTTTAAAATATCTGAATTGGATGTTTTGCGATTACGAGCGCCGAGTTCAGCTGGACTATCATTTGGTGGTATTTTCGTAGTTTGCTTAAATGCACAAGTCTGTTCATTGGTACTTGTGATTTCTTGGGACTCGTTGGAAACTGGAGTTGCCACGTTGGACGCCTCTAATGGTGTACACTTCGACTTTTTAGTTTGATTCTGAATAGAAACATCTAAGATTTCAGTAGCCAATGTATGATATTTCCTTTTTTTAACTGACTCTTTCTCAGTCGGCAAAGGTTCCGGATTAAATTTCTTTGAACGACGACGACGAGATTCCTCGAGAGCAAGTTTTGGTATGAATGCCCTGGAAAAACTCAAACTTTTTATATTAATTTTACCATTGGTGCAACTTTATTACTTAAGTGATCCGGTGAATTCCATAACTTCTATAGATTCCTGCGGTGGAATAAAAAGATTATCATCCGTGAGAAAATGTACCGGTCGTACGTCAAATATTTCTTCCACACGATGTTGCAAACATTGTACGCTTTTCCATAGTGGATCTACAAGAATTATAACAAACTTTCTTTCATCGTCAAAAAAAGTTGACAAATCAATTTTCACTGGAAACTTCTTCATTTTATCACAAGACAACAATTAACAAACGCTAAACACAATGAAGAAAAAAAATTGTTTTCGATTTGGACATGGCTAGGGACAAATAGTGATAGAATTATGCGAGTAACGAGTACAGAATATCGATACTTTTACTGAGTACTGAGTAGTATCGGGAACTCGATACTTTTCGACAAGTACTGAGTAAGTATCGCGAATAACAACTCCTACTTGAGTAGAATCAACGAGGATGTGCCCAACCAATGCCCGGCATGTGGAGAGTGGCCGCATGACTCCCGGCACCTCTTCACATGCCCCGAGAACCCCACTCAGCTAACGCCCCTGTCCCTATGGACAGCCCCTGTGGAAGTAGCACACTTCCTGGGCCTCCCCCTAGCTGAAATTGACGACAACGTTGATGGATGAACCGCCCCGAACGGGGCTTAGTAGCCGCTAAAACAACAACAAAACACATCGAAGTTTTATGAACTTTTTTAAGTAAAAATATTAAAAATCCTTATGAAAAAGTTCGTTCTTTCAATTACAAATGTTTGAAAATTACCCAAAGACATTGTGGCGACCGTTCGAAAATTATCTTCCACAACCAATATGAATTTCGTGAAAAGGAACATAACGCTCATATACTTCAACACTATTAAAGCCCAAAAAAAAGCCTAGAAAAACGGCTTTAAAATTTGAACTTACATACTCCCATAGTAAGAATTAATACATATTTTGTTTTTATGAGCTACTGGTAATCGGTACAGCTATTTTTATACACCATCGAAAAGGGGCAGCGGTCTTTTCACCATTGGCTTTGGTTAAAAATTCTTAAATAATTGGAGAACGAACCTTTTGACTTCACCTTCTATAATGAATGGATAAGGGGATGGAATTCGAAACGATAACTTGGCTATTCTCCAGCATATCAAAGCCTTCGTTAACGAATGTATTCTACCCTCGTTGTGAAATCGGAATCCAGCCTATTCTGGAAGACAATTTTATGAAAGAGAACATCTATTTATTGAATGGACTTCACCACATTTGTTTCTCATTTTCTGCATTTGAATTTTATTTTAAAAGTAAACTGGTTTATAAATAGTCGCGTGAAGCATTCCCTACAAGAATTGGGTGATGGAAACTAGCACATTCTCGTTTATCTTACTAACACATTTGCAAACTTTGCGTTGGTTAACAAGAGACCATTAAATAAGGTCATATGTTGAAAGAAGATTAAAATTCACATGTATACATTTGTTTTCATAATTTTTTGCACATTGGCCTTAAAAACGTGATGGGAGTGTTTGATAGACATTTCCATCACCATTGAGTTACACATGATTAATCAAATGACTATCACTGTTTTTCTATAATTATAGAATATTTGCTCCTAAAAACCTTTCTTTGCTATAAACGATTACTTTACACTTGAAGAAGTAAAGTTTCTGCAAGTTTATTTCAAAACTTCTTTTTGAAGTGCTTGCTAGATCACATT
>NW_016169781.1:0-2703 GCF_001687245.7 Rhagoletis zephyria
TTTTTGGTATTGTTGTAGCAAAGTTGTTGATGTTCTTATTGTTGTTGATAATATTCCGCGTTGTTGTTGTTGTTGTTGTTATTGTTGGCGGCGGTGGCGGTAAGGCTGGTAGTCGTGGCATCGAAGCCTTAAATATTATGCTTAGGCAGTTCTCATAAAATTTGTGACTACAAGCAAATACGCAAANTTTTTGGTATTGTTGTAGCAAAGTTGTTGATGTTCTTATTGTTGTTGATAATATTCCGCGTTGTTGTTGTTGTTGTTGTTATTGTTGGCGGCGGTGGCGGTAAGGCTGGTAGTCGTGGCATCGAAGCCTTAAATATTATGCTTAGGCAGTTCTCATAAAATTTGTGACTACAAGCAAATACGCAAACACACACACTCACACACCCACACATTCAAACACATAGGTACACATAAACAGCCAAACAAATGCAAACACACAAATATGCCAGCTACAGTGACATAGAATTGCGCCTAAAAGCGTTCATACATTTTTACATACATATACGCAAACACAAATATAATGAACTCAAACTTTGCCATAAGCAAACACACACACACACACACACACACACACAACTACAAATTCGAAAAGCAGCTCAAGCTTTTGAGGCACNCCCCTCTTAGCAGCATGAGTGGCATACATAATTTTATTTCGTTTTTTTTTTGTAAGAGAAATTAATGTAAAAGCATAGAAGCGCGTGCTTACAAATATTTATATGTACTTGTTTGCGGAAAAGTAAATCCACACCTCCAAAGATACATATCTGAAACAAATTTGCTTATTTTGGAATCAACTGTGATTTCCGGTGGGCTTAAATTAGAAAAAAAAGTGTGCGAGTGTCATCCGCTGCCAGGCAAAAATCTGCAGCGCGTGAGAAAGGTGCTTCTTTATAAATATGGAATAAAATGTCATTGCGTCTTTTTGTATGATTTTGAAAGCCATTTATTTAGATAGAGATCAAAGCGCAATCAATGATATATACATATATTTTTTCTTCCTTTTGCTCGATGGCCTTTGGCCTGTCAACTTTTCAACAGCTTTTCCGCTTTCGTAGAACGATCTGTATGTAGCATTTAGGGGCCGCAGATATGGGAGGTAAATTTTAATTTTTTTTGTCCAATCAGTTTTACTTCAGTATAACTGTAATTGAGTGCAGTGGGCATACATTTTTATTAATTTCGAAAGTGGTGCTGCGTTCTCTGAGAGATAGGGAGTTTATAATATTCCGCAGTGCTTTTAGCAAAAGGTATCGAAAATTCACTGTTAAGAATAACTAGGTAATTGCGATTGAACTTGTTATGTGGGATGACAGTTGGTGAAGGCGAACGGGCTAGCCGGCGCCCGTAACCATGCCTGAAAACCGCCTCGCCTTCACCAGCAGTCATTCGACATAACAAACTATTTCGAATTGTGCTTTCCATTGAAATAATAATAACACAGGCCAACAAAAATAAATAACAATTTTGGTGCAGCAAATTCGTAAGCATACATTTTCCACCAGCTCGAGATTTTGAGATAAAGGTCAAGTTGGGAAAAATCGCCTTTTTATGCAATATTAGAGAAGCTCTAGCAAATAAACGAAATGTGATAGAAACTTCCACTCTCGACTAACTAGTATTTTTGAAAAAACCATCCCTGCACCATGACTTGATGGTCACTTAAGCCATTTTTTGAACAACAAAAACTTATAGAACCTTCCTTAAATTAAGGCCTGAACTTTCGGATATAATATTACTTAAAGGCATATATTGAACAGCAAAAACTGATTTGGATTTTTTTTTTTAATATCACAATATACCAATATTCTTTATTGTAAAATAAATAAATAGAAGTGACAATCAGGTCAAGGTGCAGGTCAAGGTCAGAGATACTAGTAAAAGTTCTGGCTTTAATTTAAGCCTACGTGAAAGGTTCTGTGTTCTTGATCCTAGGCAACTCATTTTGAGTTTTAAGATCGAAATCCCCTTTTTTTTGGGACATCAATCTAAGACTCCCAGACTTGTTGCGCCAATGTTCTGTGAACATACTAACCCAAAATTTTGTCGATTAGTCACAGTTGGTAGAATAAAAATTTCCGTTTACCGTTGCAATATTGGAAATTAACTTCTGTGCTACTAACTACTCACTAACCAAGCAAAATATTGGATATCAACGCCGAAAGGTTTGTGGGGACATCCTAAACATATATGTATGTATAACACAGTGCGACAAAAACAAAAATATTTCAAAACACATGAAAGATTCAATATACTCACGAAACTATGGGCCAAATATAGTAAAACTGCGTTTTTAGTTTTTCTCACTGACGTCAGAATTTTTTTTTGAAAGGACTTTGAAATTTTAAAGATATGATTAATTCAAACAATTATTTAAAAAAATCAATGCAATGTAGAATAACAATATGGGTACCAAATGAGAGAAAACAAGTAAGAGCAGCGCTGTCTTCGGCTATGCCGAAGGCTTCATACCTTTCATGAACATCTGCAAATNTACTGAACAATCAGTTGTATGGGAGCCATAGGTTATAGTGACCCGATCTTTTGTAATTTTCATTGTAAGTATTCTGTTGATAATGGGTGCAAGTATTGAAAAATTTAATGTTCGTAGCTGCATAAATGGAGAAGTTATAATGAAAAATCTCATATCTGAACAATCAGTTGTATGGGAGCTATATGTTATAGTGGTCCGATTCTTCC
>NW_016169781.1:2727-16864 GCF_001687245.7 Rhagoletis zephyria
GACAGACGGACAGACGGACATGGCTAAATCAACTCAGCTCGACGTTCTGATCATATAAGTATACATTTTCATGGGTCTATCTCTTTTTGTTCTGGTACTTACAAACATCGGACCAAAGTTATAATACCATTTCATGCTCATGAAAGGTATAAAAATGGTGTAGAATTTAAAAAAAATAAAGTTTTTTGGTTTCCAAGAATGAATAGGTATTGAAAATGCGCTTTTAATAAATTTTATCTTTTTAGGTTAATAAAGTTTGCAGGACGAAATTTAATGATGAGGTCCTGCGTATATTAGTCCTCAAACAATAAAATAAAATGCATATTTTCAAGCATATTTAAGGCCAAATTTTTAAAGGACATTTTCCATACCCATTCGTCCTTATTCACCAAAAAATTTATTCGGCTATAATTTTGCAGACTTTTTTGTTATATGATACTCTTATTGTTGTAGGATACATTGCACCGAATTTTTTATTTAATTTTTTGAAATAATCATATTTTTTATATTTTAAAATCCTTAAAAAAAATCCTGTCGTCAGAGAGAAAAACTATACTTTACCCATTGTTTCGAATATATATTAATTTTTTGTGTGTAAAATTTACTGTGGCACGGTGTAGTGAAAGGTGAGATCTTAACAACTAGCAGGAATAAACCAGAGTCTAAGTATAAAGCCATTTCTACGCATTTAGAGACTAGGGCTAAGAGCTCGAGTACCAAAAAAAAAAATAAAAAATAAAAATTCCGAATAATTGTAAGTACTGCATATGTGGTCAACTGATTAGGTTAAGTTACATTTTTACCAGTTTTAGCTATTTTTATTTTGTTTATTTAATGCTTAATTTTTTTTTATCAAAGTCTAGCACATTTATTTAATTTTTTTTTACATATTATTAAGATTTAAATGATTAAAAAACAAAACAAGAAATGTATTCTCTATTGACTTTTTATGGTTTTAAAGTATTTTCGTTTATTTTCAAATGAAATTGTTGTTGAACAAATACCTGCTCCCTTCATTTTCGCTTTTTTTAATAAAATAGAAATCTTAAGTCTTTTCCTCCATATTTTCTTTCTTTGGCCTGCTGAGAGCAAGCTGATAAATTAATGATTTTTTTTTTAGGCTAGAGTCATGAGGCAGCTTACTGAATACCAGATAGTCTCCTAATCGATGTTTACCACGAAAAGTCACCGTTAGTGACTAGAGACTGCTTACTAAATACTAGGAAACTTTGACTAAACGCGTGGATACATGGCGTATGAGTAACATAATTTCCTGCTAATAATGATAAGAAAACAAAACGTTTCATTGAATTTAACTGTATGTTTTTTATTTGCTAGTGAATTGTTTCGACCTCATATGCCAACAGAAAGTATCCGAAATTTACAAGGTCGAGGGAGAACTCATTAGCCTCACCTCCAAAAAAAAATATAAAAAATAAAAAAAAGATAAAGAAGAATTTCATGACTGCGCTTTGTTTAACAATCAAACTATTCATGTGGCTCCCTAAATAATCCGCTAAGTTGCGCAGAAGTCGAGATATTCGAATTCGATATAAGAATCCGTATTCATGGCCCGATCTGTTTCATATTAACGTATTAACGTATATTACTTAAATGAAAGGAATTAATAATAATAACAGATTGGCGCTAACCCAATACGTTAGTGTTTGGCCTAGCTTCTCCTCCGATTTGTGGCATGCGCTTTGATGTTTTGTCACACAAAGGAGAGACCTCGAAACGGCAAGTGTATTTTTATGAAAGATCTTTTTCACGGCAGAGTACAGTCGGGTGTTTTCCATTGCCAACGTAGGAGCGACCGCTTTTAAGAAAAAACCTTTTTTCTATACTTATTTGCGATGTTTCTTTGACCAGGGCTTGAACCCAGGCCCTGCGGAGTGGTAGCGCACATTGCTAACCACTAAACTATAGCGGCCGCCTAACGGTAGTTATTAAGAGATTCTGTCTCCTAAAATACATAAGTACATATGTATACTTTGTTCCTTTCAAGAAATAGGTTCGGTAATTTTTTCATCAATTTGGTAACCTTTTTGGGAATTTTGGTAACATATACAAAACTTTGTGGTCTAATTTTGTCGGATTACCGTAGCGTATGAGTTATCTATGAACATCAACATTTACTGCGTTTGAAAGAGAAATTTAAGGTCACTGCACTTTTCTGTTTATTAATTTGTATGACGAAAATTTGAATGACCCTAAAATCCTCTCGAACTAAACTATCAAACTGAGGGAGGGTAATTGAAAGTTTCTCCTATCGTAAAAATATGGGCCGACCCGGTGTAGTAGACCCCCTAAAACTAAAGTATTTTGGAAGGCAATTAAAAATAACATTTCTTTCTGACGAACGTAGGTGCCGCCCTTTTGAATTATTCGCCATAGTTTCGGCATCTACAGTCGGAACTTAAGGTATGATATATTTGTTGTCCTTGTGTCGAGAAGATAATATTTTGAACCAGAGTCAATGCCATCTCAAAAACTCCTTTCTATTCTAGTACTTACCCACCAGATCTTGGTTCCTATCACCCTAACTACCACCCTAATGTCAGTAAATATATTAAAGCTAGAAAAAGATCATTGAACTTTTGCCAAGGAAGTATTTTAATTATTCTAGTAGAACTATTTTAAAATATATATTTTTTTGCTGACGAATGTAGGTATTAGCGACAGATTTGTAAAGGCGGCCCCTAGGTTCGAGCCAAAATAAGTAATTTCCTTGCTACTATGTTAGTCTTTCTATTATTGATAGGGAGAACGACTTTATATTGCTAACCTGAGAATATACTCTAAATACTTTTTAGTTGCTTTGGACTCCTTCATCTAATTCAGTCAGACTATATTACTTACTTTAATATTGAAATATAAAATGCATTAAATGGTGTTTACATAAGGTAATTTTACAGGCAGATTTACAAGCGATTAGTTGAATCAAAAATTGTCTGCCTCAAACTTCATTGGAAGCGCTTGGTTCAAAGGCCGTACACACCAGGCGATTGCTGCTTTCAACTAAACGTTGCCTGTAAAATCGTCTCATGTAAACACCGTTTAATGCATTTTACATTTCAATCTTAAATTAAGCAATATAGGCAGTACTCCTGCTTTGTAACTTGAAACAGAAATAGCCACATTTGTGACTGAATGAGAGGAAGCAATCATAAGCACTCCAGGAACGCCGGGGATTTCGCTTCAGTGGCGGTGTCCATTGTCCGCTGAGGTGGCATCTTCGTATCACACTGCGCACTTATTTAGCTATTACGAGTACTTTACCATATCCAGTTTACGTAAATATATATATACTTATATGTGTACGTATACATAAAAAGGACATGGAAATTACCTAAATATTTATATTTGTATATCCTTGCAATGCAACAAGTTATCGATATTTATTGGCCACCAACGCAAAAGCAACATCGAAGAAAATTGCTCCTTGCTTGTCATTTCAATTTGTATTACGAATTGTTTCTATTGAATTTTCATATTTGTCGATCATTTCTTAACTAAATATTTGCCAATCAGAATTTCATTAACATTCACATTTCAATTGACATTTGCACGCAGATACACATGTAACCACTCACCGCAACAGACAATACATTTCTTGATATAAATATGCAAATACATATGTATGTATGTATGTACATTAGGCATATGATTCTTTTTTAGTGCACATAGAGTACATGTGTTCTCGGTATGAGTAAAATTTGCATTAACCCAGCGGAAAATCCTTAATTTTTTATTAGAAGCAGCCTGTGTTATTTATTGCAAGTTGTGGCAGTATTTGCTAAGAAAATTTCACAACCCAAATATAACCGCCCACTACTTTTCGTTGTTCAGTTTAAAGCATATGCTGAACAGTTGTGTATTGTTTAAAAGTAAGGCGGATATTTAAAGAATGCAGAAATTATTTTCAATTGGGTTTGTTGGGTAAATAATATTAGCTCTCGGTATGGGCAAAATTTACGTAAGCCGCACGCTTAAACCAAGACGAATTTAGAAGTAATACAAATGAAAACAAATGTAATATAAACAACTATAATATATGAATATATAATAGTACCAGATATAAGGTTTAATCAGCCAGGTCTCGCGGTAAGTGCTCGAATTAAAAAAATTCTGTGCTATAGAATTTGGAAAAAATGAGTAAGATTTCCAAAAAGTTTGTTGGTTTCGTTTCAAGTTATTGAATTTTTGGCATAGAATACGTCTCACGTTTCGGTATGGAGGTTATGCTCAAATGTTGTAGTTGTAATTTTTAGAGCTTTATGAAAGCGCGATTTTGAAAGAAAATTGTAGCGCTTTAAAGATATAATTCCAAGCCTATCGACAGATTCATTTTTGTAAGTAACCAATTCGAATTCTGTCGTGGAAACAATGGTTAATTTGGCTTACCGTGCACAAATTGTATATAAGTTAAACAAATATTGAGCACTTTAATGCAAACAATTTTTGAAAAAATTAGCAAATTTTTTTTTTTACAAAATGCTCGAAAACCGCTCGAATGATTTTGTTTTTGTTTTCTTTAATCAAAAGAAAAAGAAGAAGATTTTTCCTTTCATTTGGTATATGGGAAGTATTGGTTGATATCTTATAAGTATGTTTATTTGATTCAAATATATGGGCATAAATGGTTTTCCCTACAAAATCATTTTGCAAACACGTGCTTGCGCTGGAAGTGAGAGAAGGAAACAAAATGTATGTGTGTGTGAGTATTTCGGCTTTTGAATAACGGATGGCGCAATTTTTATAAAAGGCAAAGGTGAAGGGGAATATGTAGATGAAGAATATGATAAACATAAAAGTAAAAACGAAGATAAAAGTAAAGTTGAAAATAGAGGAAGAATCTCGGGACTATTTTGAAATTTTAGAGATTTTCGGAGTTCTCGGGACTTATCGATATAATAATCGATATTTTAATCGGTTTTGTTATGGATATCTTTTTATCGATTTTGTTATCGAAATCCTTATCGATATTTTTATTGATTTTACTATCGATATTTACGGATCTATTCGATATACTAAACGATAGTTTTTATCGATTTTTATCGATACTTTAATCGATTTTGTTATCGATTTTTTTTTTAATAAAAAAATTGTAAAATAAAAAAATTGTTGGTTAGAGCCTTTGTGCATTAAGTTAACGATATGTATGTATGTATATCCTTTTTTGCAGTAAAATTTTTGGAGGTTTTTTTAGCAAATTTTAACAAAAACGTTATTTTCGTTGTTTTACATCATTCCTCATCCTTTCCGTAAGTATATTTAATTTTAGAAAAGTCTTATGCCTAATATAAATATGTATCTATGTGTACATGTGCGTATGTATGTATATATCATAAGCACGCGCTTGCCGCAAAACGAGTTTATGGTCACAAAATGCTTTAAATTGTTAACATTTTCCTCTCGCCGTGTAGGGTTCACACTAGAGTGGTTCATAAAAGCACTCTTTTTGGAAATTCATTAACGCTACATCAGAATAGTGTTATTTGTGATAAAAAAAAGAGACATGTATTTTTTATTTTGAAAAAAAGTTGTTTTTAGAGCTTGCGCTGGTCGGTTTCTTATTTCTTTTTTTTGAATTTAGAAAATCTGACATCAAATTGACAATATTTCAAACGTTCAGTATCAACGTTTTAATTTTAGTACTTTTTTTTGAATATGATCGCCATATAGGATCCGCCATTTTAAATTTAAAACAAATTGACTTTAGATTCGTAATCGGCTACCCCAAAAACTCTCCAGTCCCGGGTTTCGAATAAATCCAATAATTAAAAAGAAAATGGATCGCCATTTTGGATCCGCCATTTTGAATTTTGAAAAACTGACATGAGGTTCCCAATTAGCAACCCCAGAAACCCCGTGGTAACAAGTTCCAACCCACGACACTGCGGAAATCGTTCAGTATCAATGTTTTAATTTTACCAGTCTCTTTTCGAGAGAATATTTTCGGGCACTAGGTCCATTAGTATGTAATAAAGGGAATGTTCCTCAATAATACCAGTGTAATTATATGTAAAAACTACATTTTTAGCTGCATTTTAATTTATGCAATTCTTGCATGCGCCGCTCGTATTTTAATAGCTTATATGACACATAAAATGCGACAATGTAGCAACTGAGGCATCAGCAACGGAAAAAAGGTAAACAAAAAGAAAGTGCGGCGATGAGTAAAGTGGCAAAGCGGCAAAGTGGCGAAGTGGCGGAGCGGCGGCTGGCATTGCGTGAAACCAAAACAAACAATAGGAACGCAGAGACACGTGTAGCCAACCGCTGAGCGCGAGTTATTTAAAATTCAAGTCGAGTCACCAACGATTGAACTTCATGCTTCACTAAATACATTGCACAGCCAGCGTGTACTTCGTAGTAACGCACACTGCTCCACCGTGCGTTTCGCAGCCATACATAAGCGATTTTCATTTCCGGCTCGCGTTATAATCTCCTGTGCAGCTGTTGCTTTATGCCGCCTTGGCTCATATCCGCCTTTTTTTGTTGTTGTCGGCATCCATACGTATGCGCGAGTGCTATGTGCATGTATGTATGTATGTATGTATTTATTTATAGACATTTGATATAAGCAAGTATGTATGCGTTTTTTTTTTTTCAATGAGCATAATAGGTGCCTGCATGCTTGTGTGTGACAATTTAACCGAACGAGCGCAGAGTTTTAAAATGGAATTTTAAATTTTAACCTAAGTAAGTCGCACAGATGGCAAAGAAAAATACTCACACTGTCACACTAACACTATAGCGCATTGCAGAAGACATGTATGAGAAGCGTTTGAATTTAATTCAGTGAGTCTTATATAGGTTAAATGTTAACTGAACAGTCGTGGGCATAAAAGTGGCTCTAGCTTTCTGAAAAATTTATTTAGACTTATCTGATCTTTACAATGATTGGAAAATATCGCCGTTTCAGTGCTAATCACCTGGGTTAAGTAAGACTAGGATAGGGTGGCTGCCACCATCCATAAAGAATTTGATTAGAATAGCATTTGCTTCGTTTATTTCATGAAGCCAGTAGGCTGTGAACCCAAGTTCTTGAGGCGCTTCGACTGTAGGCTTGGACCCCAGAAAGTGGCCAACTGACTCTACCCCGTCCTCATCACGGCAGCTTCTGCAGAGAATTCTTGTTGAAGCATTGGTGCTATAGCACAGTATCATTCGATGCGGCCGGTAAGAACTCTTAATGCAGACCTATTGATGTCTTTTCCACAAGTAATTACTTCCGTCCACGGTGTACTAATCAATTTTCCTAACGTTATCACTAAACCGTGGTAGTACGAAGCTATCCGCTTCTTCTACGGTCATCTCTGAGCCGAATCTGGCCTTCTGATCAGCCGACTCATTCCCTTCAGTATTTCTGTATCCGGAGCATAGTGTGACGTTGATAAGGCTCCATGCCGCCAGCGTGGTGAGACATTTCCATACAATTCCCGATTTCACAATTTTAGATCGCATTGCCTTCAGTGCTGCTTGACTGTCGACAAACATAGCGGCTTTGTCTTCTGGAACTCTAGTACTAAGTAAAGGAGTAGCCACCCTCTCTATTGCGTAGGCCTATGTTTCGAAGGCACTGCAAGCGTTCGATAGGCGAAAGGACCGGTTGATGTACAGGTCTTTCGAGTAGACATGGGCTCCGGTTCCTTATGCCCTCTTTGAACCATCAGTTTAGATAGATATACCCTCCTCAACTACTGGTAGTCCTGCAACTTCGTTTTAAAGTCACATACAGACGTAATTTAATCAGTAGCCAGCCCCTTTTTATTTTACTCAGTATTGCTGCATGCCTGAAATTTGGTGCCTTTCACGTATTGGCCTCTCTGCGCCTGAGAGCAATCTTTGCGGCCGTACCATGGATGAAAATATGCACCGGTCCCGAGTGCAATATCATGTTGAGCCCTTCGTAAGGTGCGCTACTCGTTGCTCCCGATATGACAAGGCAAGTGAATGTTTGTACTTTCTTTCTTGTTATCCTATTATTGCTTTGTCTAGAGCCCTCCACTTCATTAAGGATCCGTGGGTTTGCTGACTGTGGTCTGCACACCATCTATTTGACGATTTCAAAACCGCTTTAGACACCACGAAGATAAGTTTTCATTATACTGCGATGTCTGAATTTGGTATCCTCTCGAAACTAAAATGGCTGAGTAAAATGAGACTGATCAATACCACCAGCTCCATCAGAAATGGGAACGACTTCTCCGAGCCGTTTGATACCAAACGATGTTTCAGACAAAGGGACTTGCCTTTCGTGTTATTTGTACAAATCTAATGTTGGTAAAGATAATACGAACCGGAGAACTGGCACAATTCGTTTGCCGAATCAATCGATATCATTGGTTAAAACAAGCGCTTGTCGGTTCCGCCTGCTCGGAATTAGATAGAGAAGCAAAGTGAATGGGTCTGGTGGTGAATCTGAATAAAATGGCGTATCTGCTCTCATCCGCCAAACAGTCAGAGGATAAGCGTCTCGGCATGGTACGACTTCGTTGATTTAGGAACCAACGTTAACACCAATAAAGTGTTGGCCTTGAAATCTAACGGAAAATCATTTTTAAAAACACGTGCTACTTCACAGTGAGTAGGAAAAATTACACTAGTGGACAGTGCCGTGCTGGTAGTAGAGGAAAGCCTCCTCTGCGAGGGAAATACAATATGGACTTCGCTTCACTTGGTATTTCCAATTGGCGTCAGTTGGTGGTTGGAAGAGAAATCACTGGTGTTCTTTGTTACACTCGGCCGGAATCGCTTAGGCGGTTAAATCGCTAATGAAGACGAAGAAGAAGAATAAACTTAGTATGACTCTGTATCTTGCTATCCAGCATCAAGAGGTATCGTTAATTGGCTGACAGTCTGTGCAATCAGTACCACTATTTATGTCCACCTACGGTAACCTTTTGGTTTTTCATGGACTTTCGCATTTTTCGCTTAAGTCTCAAAGCGTCTATGCTTTACCTTTCTGCTATATATATGTAATAATTTTTATGCCAAGTATTTTACCTAAGAAAACTGTTTCTTTACGCTAACTACGAAAAGTAAAGCTGATGAGTCGGTAGGATTTCGGCTGTGCTAATGATTTCCCTCTGCCTTGATTTTGCTCCTTACTATCTCTTTCTGCAATACTCTTGCTCGTTTTGCTTATATTAAGCGAGTGTCGGAACAAAGGAAATCAATGAGGTAAAACCAAACTCACCATCCTTCATTGCTACTACCTAACTTTGTTGTTGGTTTCACATACATAGCGAGCAGAGAAGTGGCGAATCGAAGGCGAGAGTCATTGGAGTAGACTGTAGACCTCCTAGACGAGTCACGAAATTATCGAGGTAGCTTTATTCAAACTGGTTGTGAGCTAATACTAGCTAATCACAAGGCCGCAAGACTATAGCTCCTGGCGGTATTTGCATTTTCACTAACTATCATGCGGATATCAAATACCAAAATAAATCGTCCATAACTGCAAAAGTGACTTTGAAATTTAACCGAATTCTTGTTAAGGTGACCACGATATTCGCTCTCGTATCGTTCAGACTTATGTACATAATGAAAAGTTCGATTCGACGATTATCTACGCCTTTCTATCTAATTTTAATCAAAATAAATGTAATTTTGCGCCTTTTCATACTTTATGTATGTATCTAATTCATTTCGTTCTCTGATGCAACACATTGTTCCCCAATGGCAGCGACTTGCAAGCAAGCTTACTATACGCAATCTTCACATGCCACCGCCACAACCACAAACACACAGCCAAGCAAAGCCTAATTCATGGCGTATCTACACCACTTGCATACGACTACGTACGTTTTCTAAATGTTAAATGAGTACAACATTGTGTGAGTATGCAGTTGTACATACATGTGTCGATATGTGATATGCAAATGTATTCGATACATGTACATACATACATACATACATACATAGTACGTGCATGAAGGCTTATAAAGTTCTTATGTGATTGCGAGGCACTTATGAGCAAAACGCACATAAACTTCTTGAAGACAATGTAGGAATTTTTATTAACAATATCATGAATACTCCTCACTTAGTAGTAGTATCTAGTACTCTACTCCGTTAAGTGTGGATGCCTTCGTTGGTAAGCGTGTATGAGTTTATGTGGTCCCTGCTTGGGATACTCCTTCGCCACAACGCAACAACTACACCAACGCACACATCCACAAGCAGCAAATATGTATGTATGTTCATATGTATCTATTGAGGCGCGTTGCCACACATAACTGTTGTCGCTGATTTGCATATCTTTCATAGAAATGCTTCTGATGCTGATGCTGCCACTTAGGTTGTGATTGCATCTAGAACGCGTTACCACTTATTATACACATAACTTAAACGCATGCGAGCCATCAAAACTGATGCCACACACACAGTGTTGCCATTTTAGCGGTTTTTCTGTTAGATTTAGCCGGTTGCGATAGCAAACAGCCGGCGAAAATTCGGTGTAGTCGACAGCCGATTTTTTAGCCGTTTTGCAAAAACAAAAAAAAAAGTTAGCCGTTTTAGTCGATTTCGCTATTCGCCATATTTTATTAAAATTTAAATATACATATGTACATATAAGTTTACCTTTTAACATATTTGGCAACCTAAACTATATTAGAAACTGCTAGCCTTATCCCGAAGAAAATTTTCATGTCAGACTGTGTTAAGTAGGAAAAAATTAAAGAATAACAGTGTCCCAAATATGAACTGCGGCGCGACATTTCAGCTTATTATTTTTTTATGAAAGTTTTGCTGATTACTTACAAACATCATTTAAATCCAAATTTCATATTTTATTCAAAAATTATGAAAATTCTGAATTTTTTTATTTTAAAATTTTAGTATACTAAAGTACAAATTTAAGCTAGCTGGCACTTACCGTTGATAATCGAAAATTTTTTGTTGACGGTGTTCCGCATTTTTCTCCATATAAAAAATTTTTATGGAAAAAAATCGCAACACCGTTATAAAAAAATTACAAACAACAACTGCAAGTCCTAGCTTCTTAAGATGTGTACCATATTATACTAAATTTTAATGGACTAAATAAATATGCTGATTAAAAAGTTAAAAGTTGTTGAAATTTTTGCACAAAGTCTGAAATTGCGACTTATATGGTGTTTGTTGAGTAATCAGCTATATTTTCATAAAAAAAATAATAAACATTAAATAAACTAAATAAAAATAGTCAACATTTGCTAAAATCTCGCGTCCCATTTTATATTTGGGTCACTGTGTTTTTTCCAAGGAAGGACGTAGTGGGGACTTTCTGTATACAATTTCTGTTATGGATGGCTTAAATTTAAGTGCGAAGTTCTATTCGCAACACTTAGAAAATAATGAATCAGACTAAAAGAGCACGAATATCGATGTGAAGCAAAACTCTATGGGAAGACAATACCTGTGAATAATTGTATCATGGTGCCAATATACTTTATTGTTGCTTATTATTGATCTGAGACAGGCATGTGAGGCATGTGAGGGAGTGAGTAGGACATTAAAAACGGTAGTTTCGAATATATAGACACCAGAATACAATTAAATATAGACTTGTTAAAAACTTAAAAAGCGACCGGCTTGCTCGATATAAATTTATATGCCTTATCTTGAGTTTCGCCTGAAAAAAAAATTTACCCGAAAACTTGTCATCCGCCCATAGTGAAACCATGGAAATCAAAAGTGAAAAGTGAACCGGGGAAAATTAAACTCATGCTAAGGCTGAATGGCGTTTTTTTTTTCGAAATAATGTTGGCCTGGTTTCTTCAGCGCTTTCACAGCTTCACATGTTCATTTCTCAAAATATTGCCCTCCGACTAAGCAAAATATTTTATATACAATGTAAGGCAAAATTCTTTCATAAAAAAAAAACCATAAGTTTCTAATTGATATCTCTTTTTAAATTTGAGTAATACAAACATGACTTCTGATGTAAAATACGTATAACGACAATTTCTTTTGTTAAACAAAAATAATTTGCAATGAACTTACCAGTAGTCTCTGTTTTTGTGATTTATTGAACGAGTAGTGTAAAGCTTTGATACGTATAGCCTTTATTAACTAAAAAAAATAATGATTTTACTAGTCCTTCTACTTGCGATTTCTTTAAATAAAACATGTGATTTTTAGTTGAAACATTTTAGCCGTTTTTAGCCGCTTTTTTTTTGCCAATATAGCCCGTCGGCCCAAAAAGTTTTGGCAACACTGGCCACACATCAACAACACGCATTCCATGGCATACTAGCCACAATAACCCATTGCATGTATGTACATACAAACTTATCTATCTACGCCTAAGTGAACGCATGGCGACTATATCGAAAGTCGGTCATCAGTTGCTCTAAATCAGTTGGCGTCGCTACGTCAACGGCAATCACCTCATTGTTTGGACTATACACACTTATACTACATATATATGTATTCATAAATATCTAAGTAGTACATTTGTACATGCTTCTTGGATTGCCTGCCTGCCTGCCTGACGCCTGCCTTGGCGTACTGGAGGCAACAGGAATGTGCTACTAATTTTGTTCGTGTTAATCAAAAGTTCCAAATGCAATCGGTCCGCTGGCACAAAATCATCGTCAGCAGCAACTGAATTTCATTGAAAGGGGGCAGGAACACGTTGCTAGATAATATAACCAAGACAGAAGACATGAAATGCAAGGCAAGTTGAGGCAATGCATTGCTGTATTTGAGTCTCCGGTGGATAGTAGTAGAATCGCCCCCAACATACCGGATGTTCGCTGCTGGCAATTCACAGTGGTCTGAAGGCAAAAAGTGGGGTTTAACGTAGAGCTAGAAATTCTAAACCGATTTTAGTTTTTTTTCGAAATCGAATTTCGAATTTTTTGTTCCTTATGTAAAATTTTTTAGTTCTTCTGTTCCTTTTAATGAATGAAAACTAATTCCCCAAAACGAAAAAAAATGCGAAAAGAAATATAAAATGTTATAAAAAAATTTTCACCAAAATATTTTTTTTTATTTTTATTTAAAACTTTTGGTATTCAGCTTTATAGCGTATTATAATAAGTGCAAAACTTAAGTGATTGAGAAATCCCATTTATTTTCACTATTTTTTATTTTTTTTTGCTCACATTTCGAGCTGCTTTTACTTTAAACATACATACAATTTTTCTAAAGTTTAAAAAAAAAAATTTAAATCGCACTTTATTGTATTAAAATTGAATAGGCTACAAAGTACATAACATTATTCAAAAAGTTAAAAAAAAAAATTGGTGAAAATTTATGTACAAAAAATATTAAATTTATCTTGAGAATATTTCGTTTTAAACTTATTTTATTATGTAACCTTTTTTTATTTTGGTTTTAAACTTATTTTTATTATGTAACCCTCATTAACAGGAACAGTATAATCGATTACCTCAAAATTTATACCTCGTTAGCACTTTGCACTAAAAAATGTTATACATATAAACTTATAAATAGTAAAAAATCGAGAAAATTCAAAAAAAGGGTGTAAATTTTTTTTCAAGTAGCATCCAAATCAAGAATTATGGCCCTTAATCTTGGTTTGGATGCTATTTAAAAAACCACTAGACCCATTTTTTTTGAATCTTCTCTATTTTTTCATATTTAATAGTTTATATAAATTTTTTTAGTGCAAAGTGTTGACAAGGTACAAAATTTTAAAAAATCGATTATACTGTTCCTGTTAATGAAAGTTACATAATAAAAGTAAGTTTGAAAAAAATATTTTCAAAAAAAATTCGCCAAAATTCTTAACTCTACTTTCACATTTCATTTAAAAAATCAAGGCAATTTC
The DNA here is from genome assembly GCF_001687245.7 of Rhagoletis zephyria. Classification (NCBI taxonomy): domain Eukaryota; kingdom Metazoa; phylum Arthropoda; class Insecta; order Diptera; family Tephritidae; genus Rhagoletis; species Rhagoletis zephyria. Next base: position 16,523 of record NW_016169781.1, read on the forward strand.
TTACCACCTTAAACTCGAATCTTATTGCACAAAATTGAATAGGCTACATAATTATGTAGATACATACAATTTTTCTAAAAATTAAAAAACAAATTTTATTTAAAATTTTTCTAGTGAATATTTTTTCAACTAAGTTTTATTACGTAACCTTCAAAACTGCTACCTTCTCAGCAAATTCAAAAATCGAGAATATTAAAAAAAAAATATTGAGTCAAGTTTTATTTTTAAAGAGTATCCAAAATCGGTTAAGAATTGCAGGCTCTACCCTCTTTTGTACACTGATTTTTGATTTCACACCACTGTGCGCTAGTTGTTGATTGTTCATCTTGTCGCTCAACAACA
>NW_016169782.1:0-15233 GCF_001687245.7 Rhagoletis zephyria
ATACCGTGGAAATTTATTTAGGTATAGTTACCAAAGACCAGATTTCTGCGGCCAAAAAGCGGAACATTTTTAAAGCATCGAATCCGAAACTACAATATGGTTTTTAGAGTAAAACGACATAACATCTTTTAATGCAGTTTTATTTAAAACAAAACAAAGAGAACAAACTTGAAAAATGATCGCAAAAATGAATACACAAATTAAATATCTACGATGGCGAGATTGTAAATAGCGAAAGGACTATCTAAAAAAACAAGTTAAGCAAAATTTCAAACTTTGTAAAACATTTAGTAAAATTCGAATAATTTCAACAAATGTTGATCAAAATTTTAAATATTTTAATCAGATTTTCTAGAATTTTTTGAGTATGCAGTTTTGTAGTCCATTAAATTGTTGTATACAAAAGTTCAAAATTGAAGTAGCTTGGTCTTACCGTTGATTTTCGGAAAATTTCAACAATTTTTTTACATAGAAAAAATCTCAAGCAATATCTTACATATAAGAAAATTTACCAAAAATTTACGGTAAGGTACTCAAAATTTGCGCTTTGAATTGAATGGGCTACAAAACTGCATACTCGCAATATTTCTGAGATATCTTATTAAAGAGCTCAAAATTTTGATAAAACGTTGTCGAATTTTGCTAATTTGTGTGCAAAGTTTGATGCTTTGAAATAGATGATCTTTGTTAGATAACGAGCTATACTTTCATAAAAAATTATAATAAACATGAAATAATCGCCAAAGAATGCGATTTATATTTTCGCCACTGTATCTAGAAATTATATTTTTCATACCTATGATTTTTTTGAAGGAATTAAAAACCAAAAAAAAGCTTAGCAAATAATTATACAAGTGATTTTTAAGGAAAAAACAAAACCGACTTCAAATCTAATACAAAAATTTAAGATAACCGTAAATTTCTTAATGATTCAATGATCGGGCCTAAAGCCAATTAGTATTGGACTACCTCTGAGGTACCACCTTTCATTTAAATATATCATTTTAGAAATCGGTTAAGGAGGGTTGCAGCTCCATGATTTTCATGTAAATGGCTCTAAACGCCGCCATATTGACGCGTTTCTTCCATGAGGTTTTTGCGTGATGCTCAAAACATATCTCATTTCCCAGAAGGTGCCAACCTCTGTGGCATCGAGAGCTATAGTTCTCATTCTCAGTAGGGCCCTCTTTCTTATTAATAGAATGATGGATTTTTAGTTGGGCTTACGTTGATATGTGGGTATCCATCCATCGAGGCGTCGATGCATCGATGTTTTCTGTAAACTGACATCTCAAGTACATCGAATGGCCGAACATCGCTTTGTCTGAAGTTCATAGAGAGGAAGATACAGTTTTATAGCTCATAAAATGCTAGTATAATAAAGTGCAAGTTTCAATTGCTTTAATTTTTAATATTTTTTTTTGGCTGACTTGCGCTTTGTTATACTAAAATTTTATGAGCTATAAAACTAGTAAACGGGTTCTTAATGTTTTATTTCCATAGTGGAGGAAAACTCTATGCGTATCGATGCATGGGGGGCGTACATCGATGTACGCCCTCCCATGCATCGACAAATATCGATGTAAGTTTCGATGCATCGATGCGAGGAATAACATCGATGTAATTTTGCCACTGACATCCCTACTGCGCTTGCTTCTGAGTAGCAAAATTCCTGTGTATCGAGTATGCAGGTAGCTCGCGACACGCTCAACCTCCTCTACAGAGATTTAAGAGCCGCCTGACTGTAGATATAGATATGGGTGTTTTCAGCGGAAGGTCCACCACGACAAAAAAAATAAATGTTTTATATCTAACGTGTTTACGGGCCGATTTGTCTGCTTTTTAAAATATATACTGGCTATATAAGTATAATCTTGTTTGCGTAAAATGGTCTTCCTAGGTGGTGCCAAGGTCGAGATATTTCGAAAAACCGTATTTATGGTCCGATTTGGTTCGAATTTGGCGTATGTATTTGAAACATAATAAATCATAGATTTCCAACAAATTGACCCTGAATTGGTGCTGAAGTCAAAATATAAAGTATATTCGACGTAAAATACATGTTTTACTTGCGTTAAAAATTCATTTAAAAGCAATATTAACAAAAATATAACGATGGAAATTTATGTCACGTGACGCCACGTCACGTCACGTTTCACACTTGAGGTTGTAAAAGAAAATTGAAACAATTTGCATTAATTCAAAAAAATCTAAAAAACAACTAGAATTGCTCCAAATCATATTAAAATAAGTTTCATGAAAATAGCCATCCACAATTCGCAGAGTTTTGCGATTTTGTAAGAAAAGAAAAAATCAACTTCCATTTTTTGTCAGGTAACGACCCTCTCTTTAAATGCTTATATTTCAGGACCAAGCACTTCGATTGATTTACGTGCTATACAATGGCCCAAAAAAGTTAAAGAAAACAAATGGTATTCCTTTTTTATATCACATTGACACGTGTGACTGTCACATATGCGACGTATGGAAATACCCATATAGAAAGCTCCTGCAGTAGTCCAATATGCGGACAACCTTTTTACTCCTAGTTGTTCCGAGTACAATCACCTTCCAGCTTGGTTTACCATTTTGGATCCGTCAGTGTAGAGCTGGATAGAATTCGTGGGTCCCGCAAAAACCTGCGTTCATTTCTCCCTGATAAGGATTTCTACTTTAAACCATTTGTCGAAGCTTGTTGTTGGCACGCAATAGTCCGTTACTCCCGGAAGGTCAAGCCCTACCACAATGATTCGCTTTCAAAAAAACTATATCATTTCCGCGGGCTGAACAGTGGACTTACCCTTGGTATAAGCGTGCTTGTTTACAACTGTCTCCCTGATATGGAACTTTTTAAGTCACTCCATTATTTTTAATTGAAAGAGCGTCAAAGTTATTGGTCTAAACTCCTCAGGCTTGCTATGTGATATATTCCCGCCTAGGAGATGAATATGACTTTTGACTCTCTCCATCTCGTCGGTATGTGATTAAGTGTGAGCGCTCCTTATATTTTAGCATTCAGCCACCTTGGATCATATTCCAATGATTGCTGTAACTAAATGGGTGTGACCTCATCTGGATCTGGCTTCTCGTATGGCTTGAAGTTTTCAATAGCACAGAAGATCTTCTCCTTGGATACTATTTCCCTTAATTGGCGTTTACGGTTTACTTTCCTTATACTTAGTAGATCCTTCTCTTTATTTCGTAGGGTATGTACAGTTTTATTTCTACAGGCTTCATGGAGCTGTCCGGAGTACCCCGAAGACTCCGATACTGAGTCTACTCCCTTCCGAAGCAGTTTTAACGTTGTTGCCGACGTCTCTCCATGAGGTCCCCTTCGATTTCCTTAGGACTCTTCTATAGTCCCTCATATTCCATGTATATGCTTCCCAGTGCTGCTCACTCGAGGAAGCCGTGGTTAAATTAAATTACCTCCTGCATAATTTAGCAAGTATGTATGTATGTATGTATGTATGTACAATAGGACCTCATTGATTATTAAATAGATGCATGAGAACGCAAGGGCGAGCCCAGCAAAACCACTATGAATTTTACAAAAGCAATGCGAGCAAGCGTTGGCTCGACTTTAGTTGTCCAACTAACCAGCTGAAGCAAGCCGATCAATTGACTGACTGATCGCGAACATTTTGACTGACAACTTTGACATGGCAATGGTGACACTGAGAAGGCGAGGCAGGCAATTTATTCTGAGTGAAGGGAATTGAAGGCATTAAAATACTTGTGGGAACATAATGGCCATAGTTTTTTGCTAAGCGCTAGAAAAAATGTAATAATAAAGAACTTTTGCATAATTTTTTAATATTTTTTTTGTTGTCAATTTGTTGCATTTTCATTGAAATCGTACATTTTTCTGTTGCGGCTCAACCAAGTTGTTTAAATCACTCTAATTGAGCGCTAAAGGATTTCTTTATTTTTGCCAATTACCCTACCACGCTTGTTAGTTACTTAGTGGCATAGTTGTACCAATTTAATGTTGTCATTTAAGGTGTAAAAAATTAACTGGTCGCCCTAATAAGTCCTAACGCTTGCCACAACAACAACACACACTACAGTCTAGTTTATGGTAATTGATCTGATTGGCAAAAGTTGAAATCCGGCAGCAGTTGAACTTATGAGCATGCCACAAAATGAGGCAAGTTTTGCAGGTACAAAAGCATAGTCCAGAATATGGGGAGAGATAGTAAAAGGGATGTCTCGAATTGGCGACGGCACTAGGAACGGCGCTGGTTGGCGGCATTGCGAAACGATCACTTGAGGCCGCGGCCTGACTTCATTGACTTGGACTTGAGCCACGACGAAAGCGCGAAAGATTCATTGCCTTTTGTTTACTTGCAACAGCAGCAACAGCAGCAATAGCAACAGAACACACAACTATACAAAATCGAAAGCCAAGTGTTCCGTTGAGCCAACAACGCCACGCTTGGCTGGAAGCGTTGGCTATGCAGGCAACAATTTTCGATTTAAGCGCGGCTTAATCTGTTTGTATGCGCGCGCGGATCATTTGTTTAAATATGCAACGCCGCTGCCGCCACCATGGACAGACAGACAGACAGACAAACAAACAGCCAGTGGAGACAACAGACAAAACAAATCGGCAAAGAAACAGAGCAGACACCAATAGTCAGACCAGCAGCCCGCTAGCCTGCTAGCCTGCTAACCAAGCCAAGCAGTCAGTGATCGCGCACCGCATGGGCATTCTATGTATGTTGCACGTTTAACAATTCAATTTATATGCAACATCAAAATTTAACGAACATGAAATTGCGCGAATTTTGAAAATTTCCACAGAAACAAACGAGCGACACGATCGGCAATCGTCCAACTGGCTGAGATGGCGGCTCACATGGGTTGGCGATTTGTTGTTGCACATACATACATACATACTATGGTGTTGCTCCTTTATATTTGTTTTGTTGCCGCGTGGTGCAACTTCCCATTGTTGTTGTTGTTGTTGTTATTATTGTTTGGCTGTATTAAACACCGGTAACAACATTTTATATGACAACAATAAGCGCGTCAGTGGCAACAGTGGTCTGTTATTGTGGTGACAACAATCAATGGGGATATGGCAATAATAGCGACATTCATATAAGCACCCAGCCAGCAACAACAAACAATTTAGCATTAAGCAAAGAATCTTAAATTAAAATTTCTGAAATTTTAACAAACACAAAATGTCTTCGAAATCTTTGCCGTCCGTTTTCGTGAATGCTGATCCCTCTCAATCGACGATGAATGATATTCGCGGTAATAAAACAAAAGAATTGAGTGATTTGAGTTAGTGCATACTTGATACACATACTTAGTATGCTAGTATTGTTTATTCACTTACAGGGTATCCTTAAACTCTAGGCGGTCGATGTTTTGGTAAAGGAATGGAATGGAATTACACTGGTCCTCCGGACCTGTAAGAGAGTATGAACCCTAATTTGCAATCTATCAAAAGCCGGTAAGTCTAGGAGGAAATGCTGAAATGACTCCACCTCGTGGTCCTGCATGCATGTGCGAGAGAGGGGTCCCATTATATTTAATCTCATTGCATGAACCCTGAGATTAGGAGATCCACCTTAGTTAGCCTAAGGAGATCCCAAGTCTGCCTCCGGTATACCCTTGGCCAGAAAGACCTGATTTTCCTCCAGCGTTCGCCGGGTTGACCCGAGGCCCATTTTCCCAATAGAAGTCCGCAAGTAGTCAAGGGAAGTGGGAACCATGTTTCTTCTTGGCGATAATTCTTCAAGTGTGCCGCCTTTGGTCAGTTCATCAGCCTCACAGTTCCCTGTGATGTCAGTATGGCCCTGGCACCCATACAAGTTCGCCAAAGTAGTATTACGACGCTATCTAAAGCGAATTAAAGCATTCCCCAATAAGGTACGAGCGAACCTTAAATGAGCGCAGGACTCTGATTGCGTCTAGCAGCTTACAATTGACAATTGGCGCAGGCCTTAATAGCAGCAAGCTCCGCATGAAACACTGCAGTGATCTGCAAGCCTATATTTAAGGTTAATGGAGAGCTCCATGGAAATTACCCTTCCACCGACCCTTCCTTCGAGCTTCGACCCATCGAAAAGTTCACAAGTGCCACCCTCCAACCACCGCCCTCCATCCACTCATCCTAGATAGGATATGAGTTGAGGAACGAGTTCCGTTTAACTAGGATTTACAGCAAGTCCGTAGTTCGCAGCCTGGGGCGTGCCCCTGTTAACCCTGCACTGGACCGTGGCACCGCCCCACTCTGCGTCGACAAATTCTGTCACGGATTATACGGTGTATGAGCCTCACAAGGTCAGTTTTGACTCCAAGCTTAATCAGGTATCTCACTATTGCCCCCGGTAGTACATTGTTCAGGGTGCGCCCGATATCGGGAAAGGCACCCACAGTGAGGTATTAATTTCTCAATCGATCTCACAATTGTGTGCATGTTAGGCCGGTCGAGACCGAGATGTAGACATGATAGCCCCCGACAGACGATCGCGAGGAATCCCGTTTGTAATATGCAGATCAACCAGCCTCTCCAAAATTTTAAGCAAAAACGAAGAGAGACTGATCAGGCTCTAGCATTTTCTACGAAGAGGCAACGTTGCAATAAATGTTAAAAAGAAAAATTTTTTCCGACTGATTTTTTAAATTGAAATTTCTAAAATGACTATTATTTTCGACCCCTGTGATAAGCACGTTTCTGCCGGTAGGAGGAGGGACCTACAGTTTTACGTCGCCTCCGAACGGCGATTGTATTTCTTATGACATGGCAGAGATATGTATGGACATTCGGAGGTTTGCCGTTGCTTGCTGAGGGGCGACCGCTATTAAGAAGAAACCTTTTTTCTATACTTTTTTTTACCAGAGCTTGAACCCAGGCCCTGCGAATTGATAGCGCGTACTGCTCACCACAGCGGTCATATATACAAAATGTGACCAACTATTTCTAGCTCAAAGAAGTACAGTTTAAAAGACAGTCTGGCGATGATTCCACCTCATCTTCTTTTTGACAGGTGATTGAAAAGGAATCAGTTGAAATTCCTAGTCCCACCGCGTGAATACCAAGCGAACAATGGCCTGTCAGAATGCCTCCCATTAGCGAGAGCTGACTTCCTCTGGTATACTCCAGGCCGGAAAGATCTGGTAATTGCCCATGACCTTATGTTTGTCCAGCTTACACGAGTCCCAACCGTCCAAGAGTGTACGCCAGGAGGTCAGAGCCATTTCTAGTTACTCCTTATCTGGTGATAACGTTTTAAGGGTGCCTTTCCAACACCAGGTCATCATTCTTGCAGTTTCCCGCGATATAACGGTGACCCGGCGCCTAAACTAGCTCTATTAACAAGAGCACCGACGCGATTGATAGATAGGTGAGCTATTTACATCTGAAAGACACTGCAGAAGTCCTCCAAGAAAACTGCCTGCAAGTTTTGATCCGTCCCTTCTTTCAGTAACTCCGCCGTAGCCTCTCCTCTATTGAGGGTATGTAGGTAGAAAAGAAGTTTCAGGGAGACGCTGTAATCAATGTATTCAGGGACGAAGTGAAAGCCCTTCAGAACTCTAGAGTGTTCAGCTTTGGAGCCAGTTTACCACCCGGATTCCCTGATCCCAATAGCAATTCGTGCTGCGAGAATTATGCCAGCAATATCCGCAGGCGCTCTTGAAAGACAGTCAAAGAATCGCGTTTCTTATGTGCACGTCTATGAGTCTCTCTAGCGTTTATGGCAAAAATGAAGACAAACCGACTAGCCAACCAATTGCACAACATCTCCACAGCCCTTTGCAGCAGCGTATGATGCCACCGGTTCCCGACGACTTGAAGGGTATGAACGAAGTCATCGCCCAGGCCATGTGACGATCGTCCAGAAAGACGTACTGAGTACAGGACCTGAACTACAAAATATTGCAAAGAAGTACATTTGATTGTACTGCGAAGTACGAAGTACAACGGCTAAAAAAGAAGTACTGTACTTCCGAAAGAAGCACGTTTAGTCACATTATATATATACATATATATGTGTAATTTCTTTTTAGTTTTAGCCAAAGACTGAAGTGCGCCAGACCTATATAACATCGAATGACTTGTTCGCTTGAGCGTTGTGTGCCGAAGAAAATAAAATAGAAAATCCCATCAAAAAATACAACCACTGAACTGTCTTGAACTTATCGTACACATAATGGATGCCGCTCTACCGAAAACTTTTTCGATTCCGCACACATTGGTGGACAATCAATGAAATAAAAGTCACTCCTGCTGTTACATAACTAGAAGCCGACGGCACTATGCTTTACGGACTTAACGAACTTAAATTGTTCCAATGAGAAACGTTAAAGCATTAAATTCTGTTTTTCATACCTTGACTCAATATATGTACATATATGTAAAATGGGGTTCTTCACTATCTACGCGTAAGTTTGTTCACAACAAAGATATTCCTTTCTTTTATGTATGTACATAAATATAAACAACGTTATCATAATTTCAAACAAATGTATGTATATATGTATGTATATAAAGACGTTCGGTAACAGCTACCGTACAAACGACAATGTATGTTAGGGCTGAGGTCGATGGCGCAATGCGTCGCAGTCGTAATATTGTCTTATTCCTTACGCTTAATTAAACAATTAAATTTAATTACGGTTAATATGGCTCTAATTGCAGTATTTCCTTCGCCCATTCAACAACGCAAAACAGCACAACTACCAGCGCCTTCAGTAACACAAACACTAAAACACGTAGATTAAACAACAAAGCAACGTACACACACATGCACATTCACACTACACCTAATTTATGTAGAGCTCCAACGTTACGCCATAGAATGAATGCACAAATTTTACCCCAATTGAGTAAATAACAAGGATGCTCACTTAGCGCGAAGGAGCAAGGTATAATGGTGTGGTGGGGGGAGGGGGTCTTAATTTAAGTATGCGTTGAAAGTTACAGACAGACAGTAGTGCAAACTGTGAAAGTAGTAGTGGTGGCAAGGATACTCCCTGCGCATTGCCACAACATTGAAGTTCCGCTCGATTGCGCAGTGAGGACTAACCCATACACAGATGTGTAAAAAGAACCAAGAATGGAAGGAAATTTCGTTTTCACCACGACCGCAATGTACACCACCCTCAAGTAAACACATATCAAGAGTAGGTGTAGAAATGTACATAAGTAGGTTTAAAGTCTTTCCAAGCATTCCAATGAAATCCAAAACCAAAAAGTTGAGGGCGATCGATATACTAACTACCCTTGAAATGCGGAAGCTCTCTGAGGGGCAGCATACTCGTACAGAATGGGGAAACGAGTAAGCAGGTTGTACATGTTCCAACTAATATATGTATGTATGTATGTATGTATGTATGTAGTTTTATAAATATTGTACTTTTCGAAAGTATTTTTCATGCGCATGCGTTTCATTCACATCTCAGCTAAGCAATCCTGCAATTCGTTGGTGCAAAAAGGATAACAATACTGCTCTCAATGGTTGATTGATTAAACCACAGCGTTGTTGGCCAGACGCCAAGAGCATTGGAAAAAAAAAATATATAAAAAAAATTAAATAAAGGAGCGCTAAAATCCACTGAGCACGTCGCTTATACGTGTGCACCACTTATTTGAAAAAGAATGACAAGTAACTAAATAAAAATGGCGTCGCCATCACCACCTTTGCTTCCTGCGCCGCCGTCACTGCTACGACTTTGGCCGCTGCCTCAACTCGACGCCATTAATAATGATAGCCACCGGGTGTCAGTGGGGTCCACAGTATACATATATGCATATGTATGTGTGTGTGTGTGTGTGTGTGCTCAGTGTGCTTAGTGGCGCATAATAGCGTTGCAAACCATACCAATATGTCCAATTGTGGAAAATAATTATAATGTAGCAAATTTCCACTCACTTAAAATAGCAGTTAACGTCAGCAGCAACTTTGTCGATTTGTTGGCTGGTGATGCAGTCATTGTTTTTGTTTTTGTTGTGGGTGTTATTGGCGTATGTAGTTGCTTTTGCTGTTTGTTGGAGCTTTTAGTACCATTTTTAGTTGTTCGTGGTACTGAGTTTTTGTTTTTATTGTTGATGGCTATTGTTCGCCGCTTTACTGGTGGTGGCAATACAAATCACCCATAGCACACATGTGTGAAGCGAATGAATACAGTTGTACTATATACGTATATACATACATACATAAATATGTGTGTATGCAAGTCCAGGTTCGGCCAAAAGATATCTAGCTCCAAAGAGTTGCCAATTAAGTTGGACAAAAAATACATGTTCATAGCCTAAAGAAGCAGAAGAAAATAAGTCGAGCCCTTACCGCCAAAATAACGTAAGCGACATTTTTTTCAAAATTTTCTTTTTGATGCAGAAATATTCCTAGAGCATCTAGATACATTTCTGCATCAAAAAGAAAATTTTGAAAAAAATTTCGCTTACGTTATTTTGGCGGTTAGGGCTCGAAGTGATTTTTAAGCAAAAAATACAACCGAACTCAATTCTTATATATAAGTTTAGGTGTACCGATTATTTGTTCATGATCCAATTATCAGATCTTAACCAAACTATTATGAATGCACCCCTAAGGTACCACATTTCCGATAGAAAACGAATTATCGAAATCGGTTGACGTGGTCCAAAGGTATTTGGTAACACACACACACACTTACTTATATTCAAACGTCTAGCTTCCCTTTTCAGCTCTCTATATCGATCCCACACAGCTGGCATTGTGCCTGATCTCATTCGAGCTCGTTGAAAACCGACTACTTCTTCGGCGGCGGTACTAAATGAGCGGAAAATGTGGTTCCACTGCTCGCATTCGTCAGTTTCTTGAAAGTCGAGTGGCGAATATATATACACTGGCCGTTTTTTGTGATTTTCAGCGCAAAGAGATTTCCTTGTGTTTCTGGGCGCACATGTTTTTCTGATCAGTGGCGTGTGTGCATCTTGGCTGCAACTGCTTCGACTGTCCGAGGAAATATTTGGTTCTCGGCTCGTCCGTACGTCCAAGACACTCGAAGCGTGCATACCGTCTATCATAAGTTAGATTAGGTTTTTCGTTTTCGACAGCTACGTTGCCTAATTATTTTATGCTAAAACCTAGCACAAAATACCATCATAATTCCTCAGTCCGTTGTGGGACGATTCATCATTTAGGCTGAATTTTCCGGCAGCAAAGATACCTTCTTTGTCCACTTTCGCATAACAATCGCCCAGCACAATGTTGATCTCGTGATGGAGCAGCACTCGTATGTGCACTTTAAGCAGCCATCGAAGAGATCCTTGGATGCCTCGTCCTTCTCTTCCGTCTTTACGTCGCAGGCCGCCGAGCTATTTACCTTGCCCGTCCATCGAATTTATTGGATGGCGGTGATGCCAGCCTATGTCTGCCCAATGGGCATCAACCAGGTGAGCAGAGGCACCTTCTCCCATTAAAGGTGCATGCCACATGTTTAAACTTCTGAACCCGAAACCATCCTCGTATTATCGATTTATTTATTTTTCAATGCAACTATAACTTCTGACAAGTCGTTGAGAAGTAAAGTCCTCGGCAGAGGTACAAAACCACAGTCTGTAAGTAATTCATCATGCCGTACTAGTATATGAATCCGATGAGGAGTCCTTCGATATGGACGATATGATATATAAACTTGCACTAGTACTAGACGATAAAACTTTGGATAACCTGAAATTCCCATCTCCTTCCTCCGCTTTCCGTCTATGTTTGATTTCAATATACTTCTTGGAATATTGGCAACTCTTAATAAAATGAAATTCCTTGTAGTTAAAAAAAGGCACTGTCAACTTAACACTCACTCCCACATACATAAGTATATTTGTATGAAGTAAATTTTAACACCTCAGCTCGCATAAATGCATTCGCATCCGCTTCTGTCCTTTCAACGGAATTTCTTTCCCTATACCCATCCAAGCATAATCACACCTACATGCCTACATAGGAGGCATTCGACTTTGTTGGGAGTTAAATGCTGTGTGTGTGTGTGTGTGTTGAAAGTTCAAAATGGCAGCCATTATTGCCAGGTGGCGGACAGGTAGCCCAATTAAAAAGTACTTGAACCGTTTAAAAGGGGCCGTAGCGGTCCACCGCACCAAATTGTGACGCTTCTCGAGCTGCTGTATGCTTTTATACATTTCGTTGGAACGTAATCGTATATATGTAGATATTCTTGTATGTGAATAATACTACATACACTTTGTAGCAGTATGACCATCGTTTTTATGGCCTTTAAGGCTTCGTTCGCTGTGGTTCAAAGGAAGTAAAAAGTGGGCAGAGGGTGGCGTATGCAACTGATGCTGTGCTGCTTTTGCTGCTACACATGAACTCCTATGCGTACATATGTTTGTATAAAATACACACCTACATACCTTAGTAAATATGGAGAAAAGGAAAATGGAGCAAGTAAAAGAGGCTAGAAAAGTATAGAAGGAGGAATTTCATTTATTGATTTTTTTACAAATACATACACACATTGGGAGAATTTTCTTTTTCTCCTTTTCTTGTATAAAGGTGTGATGTTTAGCTTAAAGAGCAGCGAAATTCATTGAAAGTATAATATAGTTTAGTGTATGAAGCAGGAGAAATTAATTTGCATTGAAGTGGTCAAGTTAAGAACTTTTTCACTCATACCATTTCATTAAGTGTTTAAAGGTTTAAATTAATTGGTATTATTATAAATTGGCAGTTATTTCCATAGTTTGAGAGTTTGAAATTTAAAAAATTTTTCTCTACTCAGAAAAAAATTGATGAAAACTCATTCTCAGTCGAATTTTCGATGCGAAGGTCTATCGTGAAATCTCTTCAGTGTTAAAAGTTGTATGGAATTTGGCCTTTCGGCCTTGCCATTGCCTGCCTTCAAGTGTAAAAAAAAAACAAGTTAATAGGAATGAACTTTTTGACCAGAAAACAGCATAACATTGAGTTTGAAAAAACATGGATTTCTTGACAAAAGAATAGCAAAAAGATATGTTAAAATCACATTGCATATCTACTATGTACAAAAAGGTACTACTTTCCGGAATTCTCCGGAAAAAGCTCTCTCAAAAGCTTAAAAGCATTGTTAATTCCTTTTAACTAAGGCGGCTTATAACAATAATAGAGCAAATAGTGAAAAATAAATCGATTTCTGAGGAATTATTCTATTTGCTTCATTTTTGTCACATATTTATATACAATCTGCGTAAGTTTTTGACTTGTGATGTCGTCTTCGCAGGAATGATACTTCCATGAAGATAATGATGATAATTTTTAAAATTTCCATTCAAACAATGATGCTGAAATAGAAATACTGCATGCATACGTAGGGCTGCCAGACGTCCCGGTTTTCCCGGACACCATTTAAATGTCCCGGGTTTCGTTTAAGTGTCCAGATTTTAATTTCAGAATTTTTTAATAAAAGTTGAAAAATCACTACCCATGTCATTTGTGAAATAGTTACATCGCCTGATAGTTGAACTTTGCACAAACAATATTTGATGATCGATATACCCACAATATATACCTTTAAGTGCAAAGTGCCCTTCCTGATGCTAATTATCCCTTTTTGCTCGCTTGTTGTTTGTGCATGGTTTACTTTCAATCTATATAAGCTTTTGCGACAAAGTTTATAGAATATAAAAATGTGTGGTTATAGTGTTTTAATTACGCCAAGAAAATACCAAAGAAAAAGTATAAATTCCATGCCGTTTTCACAGAAGAGTTGTCATTTGTTTATATTTTTTGACGTTATAGTACCTTAAAAGAGAGCATCACTGAGCTGTACATCACACCTTGTTTAATACACCTAGTCATAAATCTATAGAACTAAAATTCTGGGCTACAAAACTTAATTTTCAAAATTTTGTTGCTGTTGTTGTTGTTGTGTTATATTTACCAAATTTTCTCGGTTAGGCAACAGAGATATCTGGTAGCCCTATGCATAAGGAGTAAACGTTATTACTCGTACTACCTTTAGCAGCACTGAATTCTATTTTGTAAGTTTTATTAAAAAAAATTAATTTTTGTGTTTCTTTTGTCATGAAAATGTGCGCCGATAAGGACAAGAATAGAGCTGAAGATGACAGCATCAAGGCACACTCCACAAATCGGAGGAGAAGCTCGGCCAAACACTAACAAATTGGTAATGGTAATAAATGGTAAGGTAATGGTGGTAATGGCAATGGTACTGGTAAATGTAGTTGTAACGATTTTGGCAATGGGAATAATAATTGTAATGGCATTGCTTATGCTAATGGGAATGATAATGGGTAAGGTACTGATAATGGTAATGCTAATGGTAATCGTAATTGTACAGAATTTTAATCGCCGTTTTAATGTCGATTTTCGTATTCAAGTCCGTATTCGTTTTGACATACGTCATCGTTGTTTTATTCTTACTCGTGGCCGTTTTCGTTCCTATTCATATTTATCCTCGCATTCCGCTTTATAATGGTCCTCGTTTTTGTCTTCGTTTCGGTCTTCTTCTTCGGTCTTTGTCTTTTCTTTGACCGTTGTTTGCAAATTCTTCTTAGTATTCGTTTTCGCGTTCATTTTCGTTTTCGTTTTCGTCTGAGTGTTAATGTTCGTCTTCATCGTAGTCTTCTTATTTGTCCTCATCGACGCCTCCGTATTCGTCTTCGTAGCCATCTTCGTGTTCGCCTTCGGGTTCGCAGCTGAAATCGCATTCGTGTTTGTTTTTGGACTTGCTTTAGAGTTAGTCTTAGTCTTAACCTTAAGAGTCTGACATATTTACTTTGGATGATATTTTTTTGACGAAAGAAAAAGGAAGGTAAAGAATAGAAAGACCAGTGTGTATGTGGTTCATTTTGCTTTCTAGGGGCGGTGTTACGTAGATAGTCATATCGTCCCGTTTCTGTCTTAACCTCCTATCTGCAATAGAGGTATTTTAGAGAGTATAAGAAAAAACGCTTAATCTCTTCCCCTAGGATATAATAAACGAATTTTTTTACTTAATATTTCTGGTTCCACTAACTGTAGTGAGCACCCTCATTAAGTCTTTGTTCTTTTTTCAAATAGTGTGACGCTTAAACAGCTGTTATAAGTGGTAATATTAGTTATCCCAAAAATTGTAGATACGGGGTTAAGGCGGTACTCGCCGTCGCCAACGCGTAAAGGCCCGTAAATCTTCCGCAAAATCTTTCTTTCAAACACTCCAAGAGCCGCCTCATCGGATGTTGTCATTGTTCATGCTTCTGCGCCATATACCAGCACGGGCATTATGAGTGA
>NW_016169782.1:15294-16858 GCF_001687245.7 Rhagoletis zephyria
GATTCTCAAAGTAACACTTGTTGGCAAGAGTGATTCTGCGTTGGATTTCAATGCTTACTTACTTCTTTCTAATACTTTCTCGAAATTGTAACTGTCAACAGTGACGTGGGTGCCAAGGCGCGAATGTGCTGACTGTTTGTTTGATGACAGGAGATACTTCGTCTTGTCCTCGTTTACCACCAGACCCATGCGCTTTGCTTCCCTATCCAACTTGGAAAAGGCAGAACAGACTTCGCGGTTTTTGTTACCGATGATGTCGATGTCATCGGCATAAGCCAGCAATTGCACGCTCTTGTAGTAAATTGTTCCTGAGCGGTTCAGTTCTGCAGCTCTTATTATCTTCTCCAACATCAGATTAAAGAAGTCACATGAAAGGGGGTCGCCCTGTCTGAGGTCTTTCCCAATTCTGACGGAGCTGGTGGTATTGCTCAACGTCATTTTGCTTTCACTGCACAATTAAAAAATTTGAGAGAGAGAGAGAGAGAACTGAACTGCATGACCAGCAATGCTGCCAATTATTTTCGAGTAGAAAAATCCAGAATTTTATAAAAACCCGCTAGAGAAAGCAACAACAATTGGTGACCAGAGTTCATATGATCGGCGGCGAAATAGCGCCCTAAGAAAAAAAAAGAAAAAAGAAAATATTAAGTTTTATTTTCTGAGCAAAGCATGAGAAATAGCAACTTATTTCCTCAGTAAAAAATAAGCAATATTTTCCGAGAAAAAAATAGAACTAAACAAGTAATTTTTAAGCAAAAAAAAACAACACCGACTTCAATTCGCATTTAATAATTTAAGATTATCGTTAATTTCTCCAAGATCCAATGTTCGGATTTAAACCAGATTAGTATGGGACATTCAAAACATAAAATACAGTAAATAACCATTAAAAAGTATGTTTTTTTTTAATAATAATTATAACCGTTACCATCCCTGGTTCTGTGCAAACTCGATCCTTTACGGATTTAGACTATTTTGGATATTTCAAAATTAATGTCCTCTGACTCGAAATGTGACTTCTTTGATATTCTTTGCCATACACATAGATTTTTCCGATTTTTCAAATACTTAGATGTCGATGTAAATTACATATATGTTTAGGTTTTAATACTTCTAAATAATATGACTTTTAAGTTAAGGCGTGCGAGTAAACGTGATAAATGACTGCGTATGGTGCTACGGGGCGTATACGTTACAAACGCAACAACGAGTATATGAGCACGACTGAATATTTTTTACTTTTTAACTGACTTCCAAAAAAGGAGAAGTTATCAGTTCGTCAGAATATTTTTATTTTTATTTTTTTTTTATGCATGTTACCGCATAACTTTGGACCACGTCAACCGATTTCAATAATTCCTTTTGCATCGGATTGGTAGTGTTTTCCCATACTAATCTGGTTTTAATTCGATCATTGGATAATGAAATATTTATATATATACATATATATTTATATGAGAATTGAAGTCGGTATTTTTTTGCTTAAAAATTACTTGTTTTAGTATACATTAAAGCTGGGCAGTATCAATACCAAAAGTACTCAGAACTCGATTCTCAAAAGGAT
>NW_016169783.1:0-16857 GCF_001687245.7 Rhagoletis zephyria
GTACATACATATATGTATGGCTCAATCACCGGCTATCGTAACTGAATTATATTGCTGCTATTCAAACTATAGGATTGGCAGCGGAAATTTTATAATTTCATTTATAGCCATTTCCCTTTCTACTTTTTTTTATTTTCTTTTATTTAACGAAATTGTATAACGTCTTAGATATTCATACTCTGCGCTTGTATTCCCAGTCAGTTGACTTTTTCACATAACTTAAAGGTCTATTTACACAAATCAGTGTCGTGTCATTACGGTATCAGTGTCAATTAATATCGATCAGTGTTATCAAGGGTGCGTTCAGAAATGCATCAAGCAAAAGCAACGTCTCTTTTATTTCTAAACTATACGGGCAGGTTCTGCAATTCTCACTTCCGAGTGAATTTCAATCAAATACGCTTTGAATTCAAATTGGGCAGTGGCTGAAATTCACAAATTGCCTAAACTGAAGATTTGCAAAAGCATAACGTAAGTGAAATGCGCAAAACTATCGTTTTCGTCGTAAATATATAGCAATCAAAAGTGAGTGCATGGTATTTTTTGTTTAATATTTGCAATGTTTTGCAAGTTAAATTTTTTTTATTATTTTTTTATGCAAATGTGGTTCATGCTTTAACCGAAACCACATAAGTAAACTTTATACGGAACGTAAAAAATTCTATAAATTTTCATCTAAATTTTGAACTTTTTTATATGAATTTTTAGAAAAAGTTTGGCGTATGAGGTGGTCCTGAAGAAATTAATCGAAAAACTTTGTCTCCATTCAAGTGCATGGGAGTGTATTGTTTTAATATTTTGTATTAATTTTTTGTATTTTGTATTTACTTATCTAAGTGTTATATATGGCTTTCAGATGTAGCTAATCCTCAAAATTATTTCACGCCCAAAAACTAAAAAAAATACCGGAAGTGGAAATATCAGTTTTTGTTAAGACACTCCTTAATTGTAAGTGGCAACTTTTGTAAATTGTTTTTCTTGGTTTGTGGTACCAGGTTGACCGAGCTATGCTTGGACAGCGTATAATTTTTTTGTTTTCAAGTTTTAGGTATCAAATACTGGACATTTAGATGGCTTTAAAAATAATATGTTGGAATAAATTTAAAAAAATTTGGCTTATTATATCTTACAAAGTAAGTGAATTTCATTCCTTTAAAAATTAGGTGGCGACCTCCCATAGAAAGACGTTGGGATGTATAGTACATATATTATTATTAAAATTAACAAGAATACTTGTATTGCAAAAAAACGATGGCAACCCTCACGAAAATATTTTCTTACTAAAGTTCTCAAAAACACCTTTCATTTGACATCCATTTGCGATGTTTTAGCTAAAATTTGTAGGAATGGAAAATAAGTGACTTATATATGTATATAACTTTTTTTGTGCAAACTTATATTACAGTTCCCTTATAACACTTAAAAATCGGTTTAAAATTTTTTGAAAAATAATTTTTTTGATTTTCCTATCAGACCTTTGTCCCTTTATAGCACCTATAGTATAAGTTTGAACCAAAAAAGTGATATACCGTTTAAATAAGTTAAAAAGGCGGACCACGCGCATTTTTCACCTTTTTAGTTTTTACAAACAATAATTGAAAAAATTGTTTTACCAAAGGTCCAATTTCGAACTTCGGAAGGCTAAGTTCGAAAAACAGAAAAATTACTTTTTTAATTATAACTCAATCTCTTAAAAAAAAGTTGCTTTAGTCCAATATCCAGCCAAGCGCTGTACAGTGTAATAATTCGTCATCGTCGACGATCGTCAGCGCATCAGTAACATGGCTGACGACGATGGCCGTATCGTCACTTTTACTGACGATGACGATATTCAATATAGGGCGGAATAAAATCAAATAGGTCTGGCGGCCCTGGAATCTTACCATATTTGGTAACATAAGTNTACATTGCATTTATTCTTTTAAATGATTTTGGGAACTAATCACATCTTAGAAATTTGTGTAAAATTGATTTTTGCTCAATGTTATCATTAAAGATTCAGTTAGTCTAGAATAAATTTACATGGCGTTACCTAATTAATTGGCCAGCGCAATATATTTTTGTTGTGAATTTTTTTATGGGGCTTATAGGCGGCAAAGTGACAATCAGCTGGAAAGGAAAATACAAAAACAAAATATTTTCGCTACTAGCTAAGTTAACGTGTTGAGTAATCATTGACGATTTCTTACGTAAGTTAAGTTATGTCTGGACTAACTGAAGAACCTTAACTTGTTTGCTTGAGTGACTTATCCCACTTTCAAAATAAACATGTCTAGGTATAGCGTTGGTTAGTAAACCTTCTCTCAAACAAAACCTTAGTGCAATGATATTTTTTTTTATAAACAAATACCGTTAAATTGTAATTAGTCTTGTCATCAACTAGATTTTTTCGAAAAGGTGACTTATGCTACTTTCAAAATTAACGTATGTACATATATACATATTTGATTTTGTATGAAGTATTATATTTAATATTTTTTTATTTTATAAGTTTTATGAATTCTTTGTGTCAAACTTTTTGAGAGCTACTTGAGACAGGGATAAACTTAAAATACTAGCCTCTCGATATCGTTCGCATTACTTTTCATTGGCCGTTTGTTCCTATTAAGAACACACTAACAAACACATGCATACATACTTACATATACATATATATACATATGCATATGTAGTATATTATCAGTACTACCAGAAATGAATTCATATTGCGTATCAACAGGATTCTCGTGTATTTTTATGCACATTAGCACTTTTTTTGAATTTTATATACATACATAGTTCATTATGCTCTAAAAACAATCTGTGTGAAAGGTGACAATTTTTGGTTTATATCTTAGGCTCGCCCAAGTGTATCAAAGTTCCATGTGCTCAAAAAATAAAAACTAATTAATACATTTTTTTATAGTTTAAATTCAATTGACTTTATTTGCCATAATTTGGTTTATGGACATTTTTTGTAAAGAATCGTAGTAAGCTAGGATTTTTTTTTTTAGCACATGAACTTTGATGGACTTGGGCGAGAATAAGATATTGACCAAATTTTGCCATCTTTCATACAGATTGATTTTAGAGCATAATGAATTATATTTTCGCTATTACCAATAAAAATTCTAAAAAACGGATTTTCGGTCCACGCACAAAAAATGCATACCTATTTAGGTAACTACCTTAGATGTTTCAATAACACATCGGAACGAAGGTTCGACCGTTTTTGTTTAATATTTTTTTTTTAGTGATCGCAAAATATGCAAAAAGCAAAGAACTAAATTGTGTATTAAGGAGCAAGTAAAACATGTTATAAACAACAAAATGTCTTAATAAAACCCCAATGCATGTACATAAATAAAAAATATCAACAATGCGTGTAGAAACAAAAAAAAAAATATTTGTGGTGTAAAACTAAATGGGTAATATAAGCATATGTACATACAAATGTAGCTTAAAACTGTAAAAAAATACTAATATTCAATGTAAATTTGAGGCATATTTATTAAAAAACACATCTACATACATACTTCGAAATGCACATAATATGCTATATACCTACATATGTTTAACCATATCGGATTAACCGAAGCATTCAAAACTGCTTGATAACGATAACTAAAAATGGTTAGGATGCAGCTAAAAAAAAAAAATAAACAACTGAGAACAAAGCGTTAACAAGAGCGCTAATCACCGCATCGCATTTGATCGAAGAACACTCATGTGTACATACTTAATTATGTACATATGTACTAACATTTACATACATAACTACATATATGCGTACTTATGTAAATGTATATATTAGGTGAATAAGCATTTACTGTGGATGTGCCTACCAAGCCACAACCAAATCTATACCAAGCAAAACTAATTGTGTATTGCCCATGCAAAAATACAGCAAATTTAAAGAAAAAAAGAAACAACCAAATATACAAAAATATTTAAATAATAATTATTTATATCTTAGCACTTTTGGTTATTTCAATACAATCGATATGCATAAATACATATTTTACATACAAGCAAATTATAAATTAAAAGTGTTAAGTCAGTTAACTTAAAATAAGAGAATGCATAAAGTAATGCTACAACATATGTACTTACATACATACACAATTGTATACATATGTACATAGATACATACATACATAGATATGTATATTTGACGAAATTAAACTGAAATGCAGTAATGAGTTTTAAAATCTATGAACTCCAATAGGAAGGAAACGAGCGCAAAGGCGTCAACGGACGCAAAGGCGTCATTAACGAAATACATACATACAGACCTACATATGTATGTATACAAGTAGTTTATGCGCTGAAACATACACACACAAATTCATAAAACCTAATTAAATGGAGATATGAGGACTAAGACAGATAGCTATCGACGATTGTAGAAGTACTAGTTGTTAGTGTTTTTAGTATTGTGAAATGTATGTATGGATGTCAGTGAATACATAAAAAAATAATGCGCAAATCATTATCAAAATTATGCAATTAATTAATGCATTCAACTTGATGTATTCCAAAAGTATAGCATGTAAACACATACACATACACATACATAAACATATAAATACATACAAATATATTAGTCGCTAAAATATAAGAAAAGTATACATGCAAACGATACTGAAAATTAAAAAAAATAATAATAATAATAATGTTAATAAAAAAACATTCAAATACAAAAAATAAAACAAAAAAGTGATTGCAAAACATAAAATTTGAATGGTCTTAAAACTAATCAACAAATATTAAGAACACTTAAACGAACTAACGATTATTAAATATACTAATGAGTGCAGGTTATAGTACATACATAACTGAATGAATGAAAAACTAAAATGAAACCCCTAATAAACTTAATTATAAAAATTACAAGAAAAAATAATATTACAAAATAAATGTGTTTTTATTTTGGGACATGGTAATTAATTATACATACATACATATATACATATATTCAGGAATATGCAAAAAAATTTAAAAATTATATTATATGAGAGATATTTTAGCTCCAAAAAGAGTTTTCGTTAACTTATAAAATGTCATATCGCACACCGTCTTCAAAAGAGTCACAACTCAAAAAAATACGTTCGCCAGAAAATGCGAAACTACTATTTCGTAGAACATGCTAATCATATGGGCAAGGTTTCTAACAAATTATAACAAAAATTTGCTCCAGCTTTTGCTGAAAGGTAAATAAAAGCTCTGTGTACATTTTTAGCGCATAATTTCAAAATTGTCAAATTTTGAGTTGTGACTCTTTGAAAACGGTGTGCAATATATTATTAAAATAAGCCTCCGGTTTTTTTTAATGAGGGTTTGCGCCGAAATATTCGATTTTCGAGCATTCCATAAAAAAGGTATATCATATTTATTGCCTGACTAATTGCCTTCCCGGAAGAATTTTTAAGCGCAAATATATTTCAAATATGAAGTTAGCACATATGTACATAAATCGATTTTGCACATGATTTTACTTAATGATACATATTTTTTACAACGACAAAAATGAATTAAGCGTTATCGATCATTTTCACCTGTGGACAACAACGAAGCCCACATCCGGAGTATTTTGAATTTAACAAAATATCAGTGAATGGGCGGTTAGTTGCATGTTACTAGTTTTACTTTCGATAGTCTCGACACCAACTTTTCCTAAAAAAAAAGTGGTGTAAATCTTAATCCATGAAACGGATATTCGTACAAATTTCATACAAACACACGTGTCACTTACAAACAATTTCATTATGATTACTTAAACTTTTTGAAATAAAAGTATTCTCAAAAGTTTTGTTGTGTTGTTAATAATTACTAATGACAGTGCTACCTAACCTAATCTAACCTTTTAGAATTACCATTAATTTCGCTAAAGTTTTACTTAACACACAGCAACTAAAATTTATGGTAGACTAGAGCTGTCCCGTACAAACAGGCAATTTATTTGGGATCCTTCGGGCCCACGCGAATATTGCAGAAAAGAATTTTTTTGTTTTTGGTTACTACTTTATCATACAAACTTAATCTACTACTTAAATACTTCGCTTTTTAACTTTTTACTTTTCCTTTAATTAGAACTGTAAACTAGTAAATTCGTAAGCTTTGTTCCGTACTCCTTTTAGGAAACCACCAAAATTTTTGATATTTTTCACTCGGCTTCAACTCAGTTTGAAATGGAATTTACTAGCTTTTCGCGTTCTTTCCGTTTTCCAAGCTCCCGTACGTGCCATTCTAATCTCTAGGTTCACTTTTGTGAAAGCTCATATTGATACAGGGAGCAAGATAAATTAAAAATACAATTTCCAAAAGTATTAAGGCACTTGTTTTGTCTCTTCCCTTTTATATTCAAAGAAAGGCAAAATTGCTAAGTCCAAAAGAGGAACGGAAAATTCTATAAGGCCAATATACTCGTAATACGAAATCTTTTAATTAATGGCGAATGCGTCTTTAAACACGCAAAATTTTGTTTTTTTTTTCGTCTCCTATAAATTTTGTATAATTGGCGATATATGCACATATGTATATACTATCAGGCAGGTTTTGCAATTCACTTCCGAGTGAATTTCAACCCCTAGTAATTTGAAACCAAAGCGAATTAGAATGAAATTTACTCGGAAGTGAATTGCAGAACCTGCCTGTATATCTTGAAGAAATATCCGATTCTAGGCAAGGTTAAGTAGACACTACAACAGTGGGGAATACGAAATCTGAACGGTCAAGGACCGTCACTCCAATAGCATTTCCAAAAAGAATTCATATGCTGTTACAACTGCCATGATCAAGAGATTAGTTCCATAGTCATCACAAGATTAGGGGACAACCTGCCGCGAAATCAGGATATCGAAATACTGGCACTTATGACAAGTTAAGTATAATTTTTTATTTTCTTAATTAAAATTTTACAAAAAGTTTAACTTAACAAGATTGCAGGCTTAAGAAGGCATATTTACGAATGTTCACTGAGATGAGTAATACAATTTAATTTTTAAATAAATACTTAAAAAGACATGGCCAACACAAGTACGCTTAAGGCATATCGTTTGCAAAATGTAGTTGGCCACTAGATGTAAACGCTTTACTTATTTTTCTTGCCCCCGCCCCGCCGAACAGGCGCTTGCTCTACGGCAATAGCATTTTTATTGTGATATTTATTAGATATGCGATTTATAAAGTACAAAGCGCCGATACAAAATATAATGCTGAAATAGAAAACGTATCAATTAACTGATCCGATCATAACCAATGATGTACATACCATGTTGTGGCACAAACTCGATGTACCACCCCGGATGCCACTGTAGCCAGCGATAAGCAAGTCAATATTTCCGGTATGAACTTGGCTTGGAAGTCATTGCCGAATACAAGCATTTCCATATTCGACACAGCGGTAAGCGCGAACACAAATAACCACGAACCAATGAATCCACCAATAATTGTATTCATTTGGGTATCTGTGATCCAACCGGAATAGAACCGCATAGTGGCGAATATGACCAAACTCAGTATGCAGGATATCACTGCCGAAACGAGATTACTGCTACCACTCTTGGTTTCCACACCTGTTTTCGTGCAGTAAATAATTGTTAAATAACACGGATTAAATTAATTATTAAATATAAACTTACCCATTTTGGAACTACGATAGATTCAATTCACAAATTATTAAAAACGCCTACGGTGAATTTTATCAAAAGCCGACTCAGCTTCCACAATTGCAAACAAAGCGCAGGGTTGCATTTCAAGTGTATTGAAATTGTGGACCCCGTAAACCCTGTTTTCAGATAAAGAAATCTATGCCATATGGTAAGTTCTATGGTGAGTAACTTTTTTGAAATGGTGAATAATCAATCCGCCTCCCTCAGACGTGGTAAACAAATCGAACAACCACAACAACATATATCGATATCGTTATTTTATCGAGCAAGAATAAAAAATCAAAATACATAATATCGTTCCGTTTCAGAGCTACATAAGTTAACGAAATAAAACACAACTTTAACGTCGTTGGCTTTGTGCCAATCGGTAACTTTCTTCTCCGTGGTGAGACAGGTTGGAAAAATGTATTGTGGTGTACAAATAAATTGAATTTTGCTGTGCCAAATTTTTAGTTTGATCTTTCGAAATTTTCTATCACAACGCTTTTATCAACTTGCAATGTTGTATGTCCAGACCGTAATTTTTTTCTATCAATTGGCACAGGCTCTATCCAGTTTATTTCTATTAGAAAAGAGCAAAGCAAATTAAGTTCAAAGTTTGTTTAGATCAAAAGTAAAACAAATAAAAATCAGTGAAAAATTCACGCTGGCTCTTATTTTAACCTCAAATTATTGCATTTTTCGGAAACTTTTATTGAGGTCAAAATTTTTTTGAAATGAAAAAACCGGTTAGAAAAATCAAGATTTCAAAAAATCCACCAAGAGATATCGATAAAAAAAAGGTGGAAACCAGTTTGGATAGACCGAGTCAATCACCCTAGTGCAAATACATATGGGATCTTCAAAGTGATAAACTCCTGATAAACTTGATAAAGTGATAAATTTATCATTTTGATAAATGAAGTGTCAAACTTTGTATGGAAATCTATTTAACCAAAGTTTATCTCTTTATCAAACGACTTGGTGGATAAATGTATAAATTTCAGCAAAACATTGAAGTGAATACAGATTTATTTTTTGGCATACATAAAAATTAAAAAGGAGGCCAAAAAAATGTATAGGGGTCTTCATCTAAAGTGATAAAAAAAAATTGCTTAAATTTATCAGTTTATCCGCATTATTTTAAGAATGCACCTTGGTAAATAATTGCATTATTTTTTATTCATTTAATTGTTTATTATTTAACTTATATGGCTAGTTACTCTTCATTCTCGTCCATTGTGTTCATGTGCTTTTATGTGTTCGTGGCAAAAGCAAATAAAAAAACCTGTAGGGGTTGAATCGTCATGCCTTAAGTTTTAACTGTAAATCGTGGTATTTGGACAATCTTCAGTTGTTTTAAATTACCTCCTAGTACAAATTACAGTTTTGTCAAAATTTCATATTTGAAAGAATAAATTAAAATATCTCTTTTGGCTTTTAGAAGTGAATTTTTAACTGGATAAAAAGGGTCATTTGCATTCCAATCATACGGTTAAAACCTTTACATTCCAAAAAGGGCTTCGTATTTGAAGCCTTCCTTTTTTTCCTTTTTTGTTAAAATAAAGTTTTCTTAGGAATTTACAGTTTTTGAAAAATAAAATCAGACAGCACTGTTCAGCACATAACTTTAAAAATTTGCTATTCCCCACTGCTGTAGGCAGTTTGCCACTTCATTCTCGCCTTAAAAATGGATCTGCAGTATTGGGGAATGTTGCGTGGGTGTTAGGGGTGCCTGCTATTCTCTTGGGGTTTTTGGTAATCAAAATTAGCGATAACAAATGTTAGCTGCTGATTGCATTTAAGATTTGTTCGCTTTTTTTAAGGTTTTAAATTTTTCAAATAGAGCCTTAACGATATGTGCCCTGAATGTACATATGTATGTAAATAAGTAAAAGCGTTCTTTTCCAAAACGATCCCCCAAAAACTCGCAATAATAAAAACAGTATGGCACCGCATTGTTATGACCACAGGTATTTGGGAGTCAGATGTTTGCTTTACAAAAAAGCTCCACATGCGAACCTGCATTAAGCTCCATTCAGTGGAAATACCAATTCCATTCATTGCGCTTTGCTCCACATTCGCTGAAAATCCAAAGTCTTTAGTCGCGAAGAAAATTCGTGTATTTCATATTCAAAATTAAAAATATAGTGGAAAACAAAGCCTAATAATTATAAAATTAAGCACAAATACAAGTTCAAATGAAATACTAACGAAGTAATTAGAAATTTTGTGAATTATATTGGGTTGTGCATTAAAAAAGTGAAAATTTCGCAAACGACTTTTGTATTTGACTTCTTTCCATTTTCTGCTTCTTTCTCTACACAGTTTCCTCATATTTTGTGCACCCACTTTTTGTGCAAATAGTAAGGAAAAGTTTTTCGTTGGAAAATTCTTCCAGAGCGAATTATAGAATTTCTGCTGGAATTTGCATTTTATTAAAAGTCAGAGGAAAATATTTTAGAAGATATGTTTGCAAAATAAGAAAAATATAAGATGTCGGAAAAATTGTTCATACCTTCTTGCAAGAGAACTAATAATACTAAAATATATGTAAATGCATTTGTACATACATACTTATTTATGTATGTAATTAACGAATCTCGAATGTGAGAAGATCAAGAATTTGTGGTGTCTGCGCAAACGAACGAAGCACAAAAAGCAATCGAATATGAGTGAAGGAATTTAAGTCGAAAGCAAATATTGAAGTAGTGGAAGAAGCATTTAGATACGAAGCTCTAATGGACAAACGAAGCATAGTGACTAGGGACAATGGTATATAAAAAAAAAAAACGAAAACAAATTTATCCAAGTACAACCAAAAAACCTTTTGATTTTAAACATTAAGACATCTAATAATTTAAGTGTGGTAAATACCTTAATAAGTAAATCCTACCATAAGTGAGCGTGTGTTTGTGTACGCGCGCAAATAGGAAGGGGGAAGTGGAAGTGAAATATCTTCCGTTCTTTTTCCACTCTGCTACATATTTCTTTCTAATATACCAACATTAGAAACAGCAAAAAAAAAACGGGAAGAACGTCAAAAGTGGAGGAAGGAACCAACTATTAAGACAGCCAACTAGCTAGCCACCAAGTCTTCAGTCAATCAAGTTACCAAGAATGAGAATAAGGCCAGAAGCATGAGGCAAAGCAAGAAGTAAAGTAGCAAATTAAAAGTAGCGAGGAAAAATACCTACATACTTACTTAGTATAACAAAACTAGCAACCCAAAAGCACAAGAGCAAAAGTACTCATGTGAGTATGTATGTATGTACATATGTTTGTAGCATATGAACGCATCTACATTTGTATTTACATATACATATGGTGTACATATATATGTACATACATACATACTATGTGTGTTTGTACAAATTTAGAAGATAACATAACAAGTTAGACACAGCCACAAATTCATATGAGCCTCTAGCCAAATAAATATCACTGCATTAGCGTTGACGAAAAACAGTTGCAACACTGTCATAATGTTTTTGTTTTTAAGAAAATATAATTTTTTAGTGTAATTGCATAAATAGAAATTCAAGGATATATGTACATACATATGTATGATGTATCAACTTGTCTATTATCTATACATATGTACATATGTACATACACATATGTATGTAGTATGTAGATTCTTATTCACTAGAGCTGCAGTTACAAATAAGCAAAATCCTGAACAACAGAACCTAAAGTGGCAACCAAAAAGAACCTGCAACATTATGATTTAATAAGCAGCTAGGAGTAGAAAAATAGCATAAATCTTATTCGCGAATACAAGAAAAAATAATAATGCACATAGTATGTATGTAAATGTAACGCACAATACGATAAAAGTGTTGCGAAGGCGAACTTGAATTGACATTAAATGGGCAAAGTGCGCAACAATCGCACAAACGACGAACGAAAGCAGCATCAACAACAACAGCAACGGCAGTATCGACAACAGCAGAGGCACAAACATAAAAGTGTAATTAGGTGAATTACACACACACGCACACAATTGAAACAGAATAATTTTTATGAATTGGATTCATTTGCCACTTGAAGGCGAAAGTGAATGCGAAAAAGTACACAAAGTGGAAGCAGCAAACAAGAAATTCATACATATATGTATGTGTATTTAACACAAAAAAAAAAAAAATACTGTGCAATATAGTATGCATGTATGGTTAATAAATTATTTTAATATCAATACCGTAGAAAAAAACGAATATTTACAATTGAATCCACCCAAAAATATTTAAAAAAATATTTAAAAAATAACGTAAACGCTTGCATTCGTTAAATTATCAGTGATCTTGTTTTAAAAAAGGCGCACGCGCGCCCCACCGTTTCTCTACAGCAGCAGCAGAGTAAAATTGTGCGTGTGCGTGTGTGTGTGTGTGTGGTATTGTGCGCGCAACTCGGAGGATTTCCGTTTCATTATCACCTTTTGAATTGGTCTTCGTCAACGATAAAATAGCCTTGCTGTTATCGAATCATTGTGAGTTCCGGTTTACACATGCATATGTACATATCTACATAAGCACTGTATTTATATAATCCATTTATTTCGTGCACACAGGATATATCTTTCGAAACATTTTGTGAAACTGCAAACGCGACATCTGCCAACGATTAGTGCGATCCCACAACTTCCGTTTAAATATCGTTCCTAAGCTCGTTCATTGTGCATCCTTTGCAGTGGTATCCTTTCCATTTGAAACGCTTTTAATAAATTTGATCTACACAATGTTTACGGGAAAATTACAAATAAAAGTTTGTGAGGCAATCGGGCTACGACCAACCGATTTTCAAAAGCGCCACAATTTGACATTCGGAAAGTTGGCCGACGAACAGCCGATCGATCCTTACATATCGATCGATGTCGACGATAATCATTTTGGTAAGCACAATTTATCGGTATCTTTTAGTGTTAAAATTTTAATTTTGCGTACGAATAATGACCGATTTTTTAATAATTTTTTAATCTGAAGAAAGGTACCGCAACTGCCGCAATTGTTAAAATATTTAATGTAAACTTATTGAAAAGTCGACGTTCAATAATAATTTTAATTTTTTAACGAACAACCAACGATAAAATACTTGTTGGTATTAGTTTGTACCAAAAACCACTTAGAACCCATCTGGGACTTACCTGTCGTCACCGATGTGAATTCTGACTCTGTAATTTAATAGTAAATTCTTCAGTTAAGCGTTATGCAAGGCTAGCATTAATATTCCCGATGACAGTTAAGTCTTAGGTGGATAGGGGTGATATCAGAATCTCATTTTTGTGAAAAGTCCATATAGAGGGTATTGAATATAAGCGCTCGATATTAATTTTGTCATCTGTGTCGATCTTTGCTACAAACGGGCATTTCCATAACGTCGAACATGACCATCGAACGTAATCTAAAACTTTGTTTTTTTACAATAAGCTTAACTTATAGCTCTTAATTCTGCATTGATGTCTCTTTAAAATGGTTTTGATATTACCCAAATTTAAATGATTTATGTATTTTTTTTTTTATTTAATTTTAATCACTGTCGCACGCGATATTTCTTTCCATCGTGATATTTTCGTTAAGATTGCTTTTAAACGAATTTTTTAAGGCAATTAATACATTAATTTATATCGAACACACTTGGTCACTGGGATGTAGTGGTTAACAGTGCGCGCTACCATACCGAAGGGCCCGGTTCGACCCAACATCAAAAAATAGGAGGCGACATAAAACTGTAGGTCCTCCATTTTGTGTAATAACATCAAGACGCACAGCACAAATTGCAGGAAAAGCTGGCCTAATACTTAGCAAAAGTATAAGCGCCAAAATATTATTATTAATAAAAAAATATATACATATATTTTTATTAAGTACATTTGTCACCAAATTAAAGGGAGTGCGATATTTTGAAGTTTTGAATGTATTTCTTTTATTTGTTTAATATGCAATAATTTTTATAAAAGTATTATCTAGCAAAAATCCCATAAATACGAATTTAAAATTTTCTACAAAAATTAAATAATTCGAAATTTTTACCAAAAGTTTTATTGCCTATTGTACTTTAGTACAATAAAGTGCAAGCTTGAAGTTGTTAACATTGCATTTGGAATTTGATTTATTAACGGTGCTAGGCATTTTCTTCTATATAAAAAAAAAAACAAATATAGAAGAAAATACGTCAACAAAAAATTATTCAAAATTAATGAATGCCAAATTGTTCTAAAAATTCTGAATAAAAATTTAGACAGTTTTGTGAATGTTGGTACAAAGTTTCAAGTTCGGATTTATGTGGTTTTTGTTAGATAATGAGCTATGCTACTATAAAAAATTAATAAGCATCAAACAAACAAAAGAAAAATAGTAAAAACTGGTGAACACATCGCACTCCTATTATTTTGGGGACAACTACATATACATATGAACATATATGTACATACATATATGTATGTATGTACATATGTACTTATGTTTCATACATTAATTTTCACTTTAAAAATACAACTTTTTTTAGATCGCTCTACAACGCGACCCAAGACATTCGATCCAGTTTGGAATGAGCAATTCGTTCACGATGTTACCAATGCAAAAAATATTAATTTGACGGTATTTCACGACGCAGCGCTGCCACCGGATGATTTTGTTGCCAATTGCCAAATACCTTTTGAAGATATTATGCAAAATGAAACGGGTGTACTTGATCTATGGGTAAGCAACAATTTTGAAATTAAAAAAAAAAAAAACAGAACTAAATCGAATTCGCATTGCAGGTGAATTTGGAGCCACAGGGTAAACTACATATTATAATCGAATTAAAGAATCGAGTTGGTATGTAATTTTTTAGGTCTTTCTTTTTTTTTTGGAAGCGCACATACCAATTGATAAACTTTTTCTTGATATAGATTCCAATAAGGATGTTGCTGAAGTGGTGGAAGCGGTTACCCAAAACAAAGAATTCAAAGAGCGCGCTGGTTTCAATCGCCGTCGCGGTGCCATGCGGCGGCGTGTGCATCAGGTTAGAAATCATTGCGTATGCCAAATAACAACATATCCCTAGCTTAGAGTGAAAAGTTGTCCGATTTAAAAATTGTATAGCCATTTTCTTCAAGTATTTCTCAAAAATTTTAATACAACATTTTGCCTGTTTAAAGCAAAGCAAAACTCCATACGAATCAGAGGGATTCGATCTATATGAAAAGATTTCGTAGGTACTATTTGGCCTTATTGAATTTTCGGGAGAAAACCTAAAATGAGGACCTTTAATCTTTTCGAAATGATGGATTTTTAATTTCTCTAGCCTCCTGTATCAAAATATCAGTTTTCATAAAGAGTGGAATTAGCAACTTTTCACTCTAAGCTAGCGATACTATCTTTTGTTTTCATTACTTCTCCTAACCCATTTATGTATTTCGAAATCCGTGTTATTTTTTTACATGTGTAGAACGAAATATATGTTCATACATATGAATCATTATTTTGCAAATAGTACGGATGTAAGGAAAACATATCACTGTTTAAAAGGGAAAAAAACATTTTTGGCACTTTCGAAAATTTTGCTGACACTTATGTACTATATTAGACTGCATCACCAAAAAAAGTTGTGGGCTTCTGGCCTATTATATTTTAAGACTTCTACCAAAATATTTCGGAAAATATTAAGATTTACATAAGTGAGCTAGACCGGTTTGAAAATACCTCTAAAATTGCAGTTTTTTATGAATAAAAAAAGTTTCTTAAAGGATTTTTTGGAAAAAATCCCCTCAGATTATAAACCAGTTTAAGCTTAAAAAATCTACATAAAAATATTAAAATTTTGTAACAACGGAATCATAATAACGAGAGTTTTGATGCTGTTTTATTAATTTTTTCAAAGAGTTGAGTTAGAAAAACTTGTATAACTGCTCCAAAAGTTTACCGATATAGACTTATGAGGTATCAGTGGAAATATATTTTATCACGCTTTTTATTTCTTTGCAAAAAACTCACCTCCCAACTTTTTCTTTATCAAATACCAACACATCTTAATTCAACATGGAATGACACCCGTTTATCTTACCTTCCTCTTTCATACTTTGAATGAGCTTATTCGCAAAGAAACTAAATAGGTGAGCAAATACCTTACCAATTATACCTCGGAAGTCTAAATTGGTAAGGTTTTGGCTGAGTTATTCAAGTTTTTCTTAAACCAGTCTTTGAAAAAAGTTCAAAAACAGCATCGAAAATCGCATTATTATGATACCGTAGACAATTTTTTTAAAAATATTTGTATATAAATTTTTTAAGCTTAAACTGTTTGGTCATCTGAGGTGATTAAAAAAAAAATACTCAAAAAAACTAATTTTATTAATAAACAACTAAATTTTTGGAGGTATTTGCAATTTGCAGTCATCCGCAAATGTGTCAACCTTTAATATAAAAAACCCACCCAAACTAAATATATTCATATCTCTGCAAAAATGTTTTCCTGATATACATACATACACACATACATATATAGGTATTTCCTAATTTCGTGCATAGAACTTACAAAAAAAGTTTTAGTTTAAGTTTGTTTTAAATTATGAAGTCAATTTTTAAAATAATGACAAATAAGCATACATACATAAATACATACGTAAACACATAGATAGTAAAAAACATTATTTATTTGCGCTCTTAACAGGTAAACGGACACAAGTTTATGGCGACTTTCTTGCGACAGCCGACTTTTTGTTCCCATTGCCAAAAATTTATTTGGTAAGTACACGGCGCGTATTTGCCACAGAAAAGTCAACGCATGCGACAAATCGCTGTGGCGTTGGAGGTATAAAATCATCCTTACCATAAACCTGCTATTTACCATAATCATATTAAAATATATTCTTAATTTATACGCTCATAACAGTGAATAACTGTATTTAGTTACTATCCTTTTCACCATTTGGTTATCGCAGTATAATTTGGTCACATTACACTTCCGGTTCTTATTGAATTTTCTTGTTTTCACAACTATTTAGCCAATTAGAATGTAGTTTTTTTTGGGTAAAATTAGGTAATTATTTCAAAGTTTAATTTTAAATTTATTTGGTACAAACAATACTTACATACATACATATATATATACATAAATATTAAATGTTTTATGTTATATTTGTTTGGTGCGAACATAGATACATGCATACAAGCATACATATAAGTATTTTTATTATTTATTTATTTGGGTGTAGTTTGGCGCTGGATAAACAAAATTACAAAAA
>NW_016169784.1:0-16856 GCF_001687245.7 Rhagoletis zephyria
TTGCAGCTGAGGTTTTGTCCGCCGCAGTCATTGGTGGCAAAGCCATTGCCGCAACGGAAGGTGACTACAGTCACATTGGCGAGCGAGTTTGTAAGAGTTCGTGACGAATGTGGGAACGAACACACGCTCATCGCAAATGAGTGACGCGTCGCGCTTCGAAAAGTGGGTAACAACTTGGGATTATTGGATAGACGCCTGCAGCATTTTTTTTAAAGCGGCTAGGTTGGCCAGCAGGCAAGCAGGATGAGACTGAAGTAATCCGTGAATAAAGGTGAGGCCATGAAAATGTTGTGCCAACGTTGAAAATGATCGCATGATCATTACACGTTCAAAGCTGCGCCTAGGATACTTAAAAAATTAAAAAAGAACAAAAAAAAAAATTGAAATGAAAAACGGCATCATGAAGCCGTTGATGATCTGCAGCAGCCAATGCATTTGTTGGTATTTTCCTCTTGCTGTTGGTGGCAGCAAAGAGTTAGAAAATGATGGAATGTGTTTTGCCGCACACAAATCGGTGGTCGTGGCGTCTCACCTGTTTTTCGATCGATTGTACATAGTAAGTGATCGCCGTAACGCGGACATGAATATGTACATACATACAAACATAGTTAGTTAGCTGACGGCCGCAGAAGACGAATGACGACGAGTCAAACGCTTTCAATGACTAGCTGATTGACTGACTTAGGCGAATGCTGCTAAGGTTGAGGCGAGTGCATCTGAATGGATTTGTGATTGACTGCTTTGCGGTTAGGTTGGGTTGTTTGTTGTGTGGTGTGGTGTGGCGGTTAACTTGGCGTCTATTACCGAGCTATTGTAGTTTTTTAGCGGACTAGGTATCTGATCGTCTGCGCCACTGTCTGTCTAACCGTTTCTACTACCACTGCCAACAGTGGTTGTTGCTATGTTTTTTCTTTTTCTTTTTTTCTTTGCTTTAAACTGATTAATGATTCTCAAATTGCTTGATGTGTGGCTTTAGTTAATCGAAGATTGTTGGTTAGCTGGTGGCTTGTTTCGCATTATTTTCGATTTATGTACATCTTTAATATGCTGTTATAAATTTGTTGGTACACATTATTATTGAAGCAGCTAAATTGAAAATAATGCGTGGCCTGGGAAAAGAAAACGAAAGGAAAAGTATATCTGTTCAAACGAATTTATGTTAGAAGGTCGCTAGAGATTGTTTGGAGCTTCAGAGAAGATGCATGACTAATATGTATTTTTAAATCAGAAGCTCTAATATTTTTAAATCATAAACTGTTAGGTGCGTATAGAGCCGTTTGAGTGAGACATTTCAGAGTAAGCTTGTATGTTCATTCGTTCTGATTCTTGATTTACATTGTCAATTAAACGGAATTTGAATGAAGAAGTTGCTCGGTGGTAAAAGGTTTGGGGTGAATGAAGCGGCCATCAATGTAACAATCATCTCTTTTCAGGACCTTTAGAGCATCTATTACTTGGAAGATAGGAAAACAGTGTACTAAATCTATCAAGATGGCAGAGGGCTACATTGAGAAATACATTTTTTTTTTTGCCCTAGCAAACTGCCCTAGTGTATTGTAAAGTTTACAGAAGAAACAAAAAACTTTTTATGTGACAAAACAAATTCTATTTATATGGCATGGGAGTATCAGATAGCAAACCAAGGGAATAAAAAACATGCTCCCCATACAATTTAGACATCATACGAAATTCTTTCTCCCAAGTCTATAATTTACACTGCAATTAAAATAACATTCGCAGTTTTGCAATAACAAAAGAACTTAACCGAAAAACCTCTAATTGAACTAAAGAAATTACTTTGAAAAAGGAAGCAAAAAAAAAAAGAAAAATCTATTTAAAAACTACAAAAGTAATTTATTAAAATGACCATTTCATATATCATTTCAATTTGATAGTGAATTCCTTAGGGCGACACACGACACTGCCATTGGAACCGAATGCTAAATACTTCATCGACGGTTGGACAAATGCTCTTACGCACGCACACTTGCATACATACATACATATCTGGAATTTATACTGTCGTTTTGTTGGTGTTTTGGAATTTTTTTTCGTATCACTTTTGTTTTAATAAAAAGTGTTTTATTGTTGCAGTTCCATTAATAAATAAAAATAACAAATACTCAGCAATTATTGACACGCAAATGGTGTGGTGTGCTGGCGTAGACGTGGCGACTGATGATGGCGATCATGATGATGACGCATATGGCAAATGATGATGTTTGGATAATATTCTGCGTTTTAGTCGGCCGTTTATAATGTTGATGGATGATGATTGCAATGAAGTTGATTATGTAGATGCAGACTATTCCGTTTTTATTTCAATGGTATCACATCGAAGATTATTATGTATAATCATTTTGGTAGCCATCATGCTGTTTTTTGTGGCGCTTTTTTATGTTTTCTCTGGTGAACTAAGAACGCTTTTGCCTATTTTGTCGGTTAAATGCAAGAGGCACTTTTGCATTTTAAAGCGAAAAAAATGAATATGTCAAAAGTCACGCGAACTTTTTGTGCGACCACAGTATGTGGTAATGGATGAAAGAAACAGCTACTGTAGAAAAAGTACCGTTGCTTTTGTCTGCATGTTTTTGCAAAGCATTAAGCATCAGACGATGTTTATTAAAAAAAAACCGAATACGAATAATAATCGAATACACATAAGTAAATTGCAATGATGCAGGGCAGATTGGGGTTGAAGAAATTCCAAACAACAATAATAAGATAAATCTCAATCATGGGATCGTAAAAATTAGGTAAGACCGAACTCGCCACGATCAGGTATAATTGTCGTATGTTTCCGGCTGCCAACCATTTAATGAGCAGGGAGTCGCGTAGTCTTTGTAGGTTAGTTTCGGCGGCAGTAATTTATGGGACTCAGTAAAGCTGTACGTAATTTTTGAATTTTTTGGTTTTGGTTTTTGGATGGTCTTCTGCTTTCCCGCCTCGAAACAACTTCTGCATGGGATCCTATTAGA
The DNA here is from genome assembly GCF_001687245.7 of Rhagoletis zephyria. Lineage (NCBI taxonomy): Eukaryota > Metazoa > Arthropoda > Insecta > Diptera > Tephritidae > Rhagoletis > Rhagoletis zephyria. The sequence goes on from NW_016169784.1 coordinate 2,979, forward strand.
TAATGTCTGGTATATGTCTATTCGAATATATGCCACTATTATTAGTAGAAAAGCCAGCACGAAGACTAGGAAAACGGACTCCCTATCCTTGGTCCCAGACATGAATGTACATTAGTACACAGAGGGTTCAAAGTTGAGGGACAGAGTAGGCACCGTATTTATGGACCCGCTAGTAAGCTGGCAATTCCCATGGGCAGATATCCCGCAGTGTTCCAGAGTGACACAATGAGGTTTTTAGCTATCATTCCCGTAATTTCAATTGATCCTCGTCAAGAACCACAATTACTGTGTGGGTACATTCTGAACGTAGTAAGTACTGGCGTGTGGAAGGGGACCTTAGACAGAACAGGCACTTCGGCTTGCTGCTAACAAAAAAAAAATATATATTATTCGATAAAATAGAATTGTCATTGGTACCCAACTGATCGCTGAGTCAGATCCTGACTTTAGTGAAAAAATCGACTTTTTGCTAAAAAAAACCTGACTTTTTGGAATCGAGTTCAGGCTCCTCAAGTCGAGTAGAATCGACCCTCACTCGATGAGGTTTCGACTTTTGCCTACTAAATATTCGGTGGTAAAATTATTACCTAATTTTTAAGTTTTCACGTACTATTGCAGTAGTGTAAACCCAACGTTATTATTTCATTTATTCGTATTAAAGTGTATTATGGCAACACTGCCACGTCAATTAGGTAATATTTTAAATGTGGCAATACAGTATTTAAATAAAGAGCATTCAGCCCCGAGCGTTTAATATTTCATGCAATTTTATAACGTTTACCAATTTTATATGGGTTCACTACTCAAGAATTGACAAATCAGCCGATGAACATATTTGCCAAATCTCGTGCAATCAATTCATGAAATATGATTTTTTTGAATTAATAAAAATAATAGTTTTATGCGCATTACCCAATAAGGGTAGGTACAATTTTCTTTGTAAATTTTCAAAAAGTCAATTTGAGTCATTAAGTCGACTCTCAGCGGTGATTAATCTCGATTAAGAATCGAAAATCTAAAAGTCGATTTTGGGGTCAAGAATCAATTCTGCGCTCGCCTTTTCTATCGCTAATGCCGGCTCCGCCTTGAAGACGATAAGACTTCAGAACACATCCCCTGTGACCGGCCGGCTTTGGCCCAGACAAATATTAATCTACATATTTTAAGGTTCCCTTGGTCGAATTGTTTGTTATAAAGAATTCACTTATCAAGGACCTTTAAGGAATTATTAAAAAGGCAAAGGTATCTTGGACATACCGCGTTAGTGACTTTCTCTTTAAGATATACAAACGACTTGTTCTGCTACATCACAGCACTTAACTAACTAAATTGGGTATCAAAGGCTTGAGAAAAATCGATAACGTGTAAAAAAATAGAACGCACATCTCCGGCGAATTGCATTTGCATACCTATGTTTAGTTATCTAACCAAAACAAAAGCTCTAAAGTAAAATACTATACTATCGTAACTAAAAGGCAAAGTCTATAATTTTTTACTAAAAATGCACAGCTGCCATAATACTCACTTCGTAAATCTGCTTTGTAATAAATTTTTGCCAAAAGAAAAGGACTCACCGCCTCCCTGCACTTCCTTCCCGCAGCGTTAATTTGCCTCATTTAGTACCAACGAAAAATCCTAATGGACTACGGAAGTGCATCGCAATCGCTGTCGCTGTCGCTGTCGTTGCCTTTGCTTTCGTCGATGCCATTACCGCTCTCCAAGCTCATTTATTTTGTTACAAATCTCACTTCATTTGTAGCACAGCCAGCCACAGTGTTGCCTTTTAATGGCACAGTGGGGGAGGGGGTAGGTAAATAGGGTCAAAGTGGCTGCGCATGAATGAAGCTGAGCCGGCAATGGTGATGGAAGAAAGCAAGATAGGAAAAAAATAAAGGAGCATTCACTGCCACTGCTCATTTACCGCCTGCTAGGTTGGTAAACAATTTGTTTGCCGCTTTTAATGTATTTGTTATTGTACTCGTAATGTTTCCCATGTTTTTTTTTTGTACTTTGCTACTAAATACTATGTAACGATGCTTTGTAGATATTTGAGGTAGATGAATAATGATTTGGCTCGGTGAGCGAGCGCGCGCGCGTCCGCCTTTGGCTAGTCGAAATATATATCCCGCTTTGATCTGCATTTGCCACCATTAGCATTCAACTTGTCTTGCAATTGGCAGGCAGCAAGTCTTTTCGGCTGATTGCCATTTTTGCTGCCTTGATCTACTAGCCGCTGTGATCCTTGCGGCGTGCAACAATTTGAACAAATTAACGCAAATCAAGCAAAGATTTGTAGCCGAGTGGAAGGGAGCCAACTTACCAGCAGCGAAAGTGTTTGCTGTGCGGAGTAGCAAAGTTCGCAGCGAGTTTTTATATGTATGCGCATTGAGGCAAGAGCGGGACCTGTGTAATTGCACCGCAGCGCCAATTATCACCGCAGGAAGCACTCTCGCATTAAAAGTGTTTACGTTAGAGCATTTGCTGGGTGCAACAGTGGATTTTGGGTAGCGTTAATCCGCTTTTAGCTGATTTACTTTTGTTATATGTATTCATGAGGACAATGTTGGCAAAACTATACGAAGTTTTTGAGTACCGCTTAATGGCAAAAAATCACACATACGCTTTACACAAACACGGCTATAGAAAATTAGCCGCAATTAGCCGAAATTTGCACTCACATACGTCAAATGCGTTTTTAATCTTTCATTTTGCCTTATTTGCAGTTTTCCAATAGCAAAAGTAGCAACAAAAGATGCATATTATTATTGTCATTGCCGATTGTTTGTTTTGTCCTCATATCTGCTGATCCTGCCTGTCTCTCTGTGTTCGAGTGTTCACTTTTATCCATAAGCGTGACAACAAAACAATTCATTACAATGAACGCTCTTCAGCAAACTAGTTCAACCACTCATCGCCAAGCCTTTGTTGTTCTTTAGTTGTTTGCAAAATCCTTATTCTAAGAGTTCAATATACTTGTGTTGAATGTTTATGGTACTCTTTTTCTACGATTCTATTCCACGTTTGCTGTTTTATTTTAATGCATTTCTAACTTTTGTTATTTTTCAACTTCTGTTGGTCATTATTGCGACGAAATTTTACTCTTCCAGCAACAAATCGCCTTTCATACGCTTCAAGTACCTCTGCTGCATTCTTATTGTTTTTGTCCAACATTGAGCTCCATGCATTGTTAGTGTGCTCTCATGTCCTTTGTTTAGACTTTACTTTTTTCTCTATTCTTTTTTGCATACTTTAGAAGATTTAGTTTAGCACAAACAATGCTGAAATCTGCAAAATATTTAAAAGTAGCATTATTTAGATTATTTTTGTTTGTCATTTTTGTATTTTCGAAAAATGGGTACTTGATTTTCTTTCTGTTGCAAACCACTTGGAATACTAAGACTCCGGGTTCTGTTTTTCTTCACTGAAAGATACTTGACCTTGCCTTTTTTGTGGCGCTAAGTACTTGGAACTGAAGTGGAATGAAAACCTATAATGACAAACATGGTTGCTGATTTTGCTGCGTAGGTCGATGCCAGAAGTGGTATATGTAACGGTTTTCTTTTCAAATCGCAAGTTTAGGTGTTCCGAAAATTTGAAAATAATAAAAGCGTATAAAGATCAGTAAAACTAGAGTAAACAAATGCGGGGAAAGTTTTTGATTGCCCCCTCCTTCATTTGATGACGCTCACAGCCAGGACCCTACGAGGTCGACTACTGCTGCCATGCAAAGGAGCCCAAATTCAGTGGTGGACTTTATGGTGAGAGAGGACTTCGTCGCCGAACTGTTGCTCACCACAGTGAATGAGTTTCTCGCTACAATCCACATTAAAACCCGATTATTTTACTTGTCATGTATTTGCCCCGACGGCAGAGAAGGACAGGGCAATCAAAGACCAATTCTATGAATGCTTAAATCGCATTTTCGTGCGGTGCCCCCTTCATGATGTAAAAATCGTGATGGGCGATTTCAACGCGAAGGTGGGCAAGGAAGCGATCTTTGGTCCCACCGTCCAGCCTGACGTACTCAAGTCGATCCACTTCGCCGGGCTCTAAACAGGGCTGTGTCTTGTACTAGGTTCCAGAATAAACAGATCCATCAAGATACGTGTCTGTTACCAGATTGAAAAACAAGCAACCAAATCTATCATGTTGTGATAGACAATTCGAGGGCCAAAAATTGATTCGAACTACTATCTTTTTGCAGCCTCTGTGCAGTCAAAAATGCAGAGAAAATTATGCTGCAATCGGGCAGAACGCGATCCGGGTGGGACGGCAAAATCTTCCAGAAACAAACACGAAGACCCAACGAACGATGTCTACGGCGTGCTAAAATATAGATGGCGCTCTTCTCCTTCCTGCTTAAATGGCACTGAAACCAGTAGAAAAGATGAACCCGAGACTCAATTCGAGGGCGATGGTACAAATAGCAATTTCAGCGCGGCTTAAATACAACAAAGCTGCTGGTAGAATACAGTTTGCTTGCTGAGCTATTTAAATATGGAAAAAACATTGATTTAAAGCAGCTTCGATAGCACCATAAAGAGCTGCCTATATGCCGCTATATCTAAAATTGGTATCTCTGTGAAACGAATACTGTTGTGTAGAAGAAGCCTAAGCAATATCACCAGTTCCGTCAGTACTGGGAGGGAACTCTAGAGCCGTTTGATACCAAACGAGTTTTCAGACTGGGCGACTCCTGCGTCTTCGCAATGTCAATGGACCATTCCCGTGAATTGAAAAGCAGCGGCTCCGCTGGTTTAGTCACGCCGCGCAAATGAACTCAAATGCCTTCAATGAATCAAGGAAGGCCCACTCTGAGATGAGACCAGGTGGAAAAAGACTTAGTTTCACTCGGCATTCTAAGTTACCAGTAGTAGGCACAGACGTAAAACGGCTGGTGTGCCAAAATCACTTAAACGGTGTTTACAATCGGCGATTTTACGAGCCACATTGGAGGCGATTAGTTGAATCTAAAGTTGGCTGCCCCCTACTTCATTGGAAGCGATTGGTTGAAAGGCCTTTCACTACAGGCAATTGTTGCTTTCAATTAAAAGTTGCTTGTAAAATCGCCTCATGTAAACATCGTATTAGGAGGTCATAGCGCCAAACAATTCGAAGCAATATTGTACTTAGTAGGTATGCTTTCTATAAGACAGATAAAAAAATTTTTGTTTTTGATGATTTTGCCTAGAGAATGAACAAGATCGACATCGACTGCCGTTTCGAGCATGAAATTTACATACAAAAAATATCCTAATGACAACAGCTATGCAACTTAACAAAAGAGTATATTTAACTCCTGAACTCTTTTAGACAAATTTGCGTCTATAAGAGTTATATAATTAAATGTTTCTATAAAAACCAAGTGATAAGCTGTCTCATCCTTTCGGAAAGCTTCCAATTTCATTTGCTTACTTAACTACGAGTAGTTACAAATAAACTTTGTTCAAACTATTTATATTCACAAAATTGCACTTGAAGTTTTAGTTTCAATAAGCTTTTGCGCATTGAAACTAAAATTGTAAAGAAAAACAAATTGGCGTAGAAAATTACAATGCCGGCGAAATGCAAGTAAGTAGTGCTGAACAAATAAATGGGTGGACAACGAAAGTCAGTCTGCAGTGGCATACATAGCTACATAGTACTTGGATTGAAGGGCCATTACGTGTACATCATATATTATATACTTAGTAAATATATGTATACATATTCATACATACAAATGCAAATAAGTGCATATTTAAACGCATTGAAGTGGGTTTGTGTTTTTTTTTTTTGCGCGCCAAAGTGCAAAGTAATTGCAAAACTTTTCAAGTGTTTTATCTGCTATCGAACTTTTGTTAGTAAACACTAATAGAACATGGTACACAGGCAAACAACTAACACGAAATTTTCATCGAAAGTGTAGATAATTAAAGCGTAGATATTCAATGCGTCAGAACAACCGCACTTTAAAGTGGCGCCCATACACACCTGGAATAATTTGTATGCAGTATGGTATGTACATATGTATGTATGTATTAAGCATGTTTGGACGACTGTAAATATATATACATACATACGCATACATCTGTATGTAATTGCCGCTTACCAGCGAAACACTTGAATTTGATAGATATGTAAAAAGGACGGCAAAACATGTACACAAATAGATTGCTAAATGCAAGCGCATAAAATAGATGAATGTGTAGACACAGTGAAGCCTGCCGTTGGCGGGCACTCAGCGTCAGTTAACTTTTCTCCGTCCAACAGAGCTGTTCGCTTTATGGCAGGAGAGCTTGTTTTAGAACTTTTTAATTCTTAAATTAATGGAATTCTCACTATTTCTTATATGAACAAAAGATATTGATATTATGTTGCTCAAACTAAAATATGTACATATGTATCTTTTCAAAAGTGCATATTTCACTTATGTGTGTAAGTACATATGTATAAGTATCTAGCTAGCATATTTGCCAGACAATTTCTGATATCAGACAAGTTGGAATAAAAAGTTGACTATTTAGACAAGTCTTACAGGTTTCGTACAGATTTCTGGGCGAAATGTCTGGAGAATTTTATTTATTTCCTTATCCGATATGTCTGATCGAATTATGTTCGATTTCGGGCATACACGCCTGATAATTCTTATTTTCCATGATTATTTGGTTAGACGTCTGTTAGATATCCGTCAGAATCGTCGGTAATTAAGTCAGAACTTCCCACGTCGTGTCGGTTAGACTTCCTGTCAACCTCTCCATACGCTTCTCTGACCGATATCTGCCAAAATCATACAGATTTCTGACTTTTTGCGGACGAGTCTAACGGATATCTAACAGATTTCTGCCAATTTTGCTAGCTGGGTAATAATAAAAATAAAATTAAATATGTATGTATTACACATCAGTCAATTACCTACAAATGTATATTAGATTCATTACATAAAATGTGAAATTTTCGATTGTTTTCAAACGGAAATTATTTTGCTTATGGCTTTACAGCTTTTTAGCAATAAAGTCATCGCTGCAAAATCGCTTTAATTTTGAAACTGCATTCAAAGCCGTTTCGTTTAAGAAAATTTCATTAGATTCTTGGGTAATACTCTAAGGGCTGGTTGTTCCATGTCTGATTAGTACAAATCGGAGGTAGAAGCTCCGGTTAAATACGGTGACTGCTTTATCGATCACATGTTATATGCATGATACCGAAAACGTCGATAACGATGTTAAGCTGCGAGGTAGCGGTAACCAGACATTGAACAACCGACCCTACGTGTTAGTACTGTTATCATCAATAGTTTCCATGTTTTCATCAGTAACAAAATCCAACCCGAAATCTAGGTTTTCGGTCCATGTATTATTTTCTATTGTTATAAATTCATCAGAAATTGATTTATATTCGTCAAGGGATTTTGATAATTCAAATAACGAAGCCAAATCACATCACATTTTATCCGGTAAGTCCCCTTTTTTCATTTAGTAAGTATGTATGAGGAGTTCGCGTCCGCTCAACAGAAGTTTTAGCTTAATTTGTTAAAAAAACAAAACTTAATGTCAGTTGATAAGAGGTTCGCGTCCGCTCAGTAGATGTTTCTGTGTAAATTTTATGAAAAATAACTGTCCGTGTCCGGCCAAGAGAGTGCCCGATAAAAGAGCGTAGTTTGTTCCGAAATTTATACTAAAAACTTGGTATAGGGGCAAATGTCCGCCCAAGGAAGATGCCCATCTAATAGAGGTGTCCGTTAGAAAAGGCTTCACTGCATGTATGCTGATATACATATATGTATGCTTCTATGTACATGCATAAGTATATATGTACCTATGCACATATCATCGCATGTTTGTAGATTTGTTTATCCGTGAACGCTTGATGGTTTTATCAAAATGCGGTTGGCGCTTAATTAAAACTGACGAGTGCTTAATAACCGGGAAGTGCACCCGAGTATGGATATAAATAAGTGTATATACATACATATGAACATGCACACATACACCACTTGTGCGGGCAGGTACATGGGAGTGAGCTGCACTAAAATGTTTTGCTAATTGCAGCGGCATTTTCTGCACGTAAAAGAGCTTCTATTTCGCTACATATTTACATACGCATACATACATATCTATTTATCCATGTATGCACATTAGGGTGGATTAATTTTTATGAAACGACTTTTTCGAATACTTCCCAGCAGATTCGGATTCTACACATATGTAATTCTAAGAAAACAGTCCATTTGAACATATCGCACACCTAAATCTAAAGTGCGATCAACTAAAAAATAATTGTGCGATTTTTTTTGCATAAATCAATTCATAGGACTTATGTACATCCAATTAATGGAAATATTTTGTCCTTCATGATTTTATACGTTAACTAAACCGTTAACTGTTATACCGGTTTTAGTATTAATTGCGTTAAATATGTACGTTCCACAAGCAGTGGATCAAGGTGTGCGATATGTCGATCTACAGTCAATTTCGAGCATTCCAAAGCATTTTCAAAGCGGTTATTTTTTACTCTAACGAAGTTGATTCAAAGATTAATATTTACTAAAGATTATTATTGATATGTTTTTTCTTAGAATTTCATGTAGAATCCCAATATTTATGCTAGGAAGGATATCGAAAAAAATTAACCCCCCCCCTAATGTAAGTACATACATATTTGAGTTTAGTTATTGTTACTATTTGCAATAACGGTTGTTAGTGTTGCATTGTGTAGGCTACCTATTAAGTGTTGGCTGTCTACGCTGTTTGACTTTAAATGCATTTTGATGAAATGCAGTCTATAATTGCCACACGCTTACGCGCACGCTCACACCTATGAACATCCATATGGGTAGTCGTATGATGATTATCTTGAAGCGTGTTAAAATACGCATACATAAAAATGTATGTGTGCATGTGTGCATGTATGTATTTATTTCAATTACAAATCTTATTATTTATACAAAAGCAATTAAGTTAATGGTCTATGGAGTTGTAGAAATATCAAAGATATTAAATGGATAATAAAATGTGACGGCTGCCGTTGATGAGTGTACATATATATGTATATTTGAGTAGCATACTTGAAGTATGAACATACATACATACATACATAGGTTTTGAATGCAAAATTGTTTATTTATGCAAAAAACGTTCTTTAAGGAAAAGCTTCACACAAACATAATCTGCATTTAAATATTTCATTGAAATAATGAACTATAAATCTACGGAGGTTTCTCTTATACCGATAAATTTACATACAAATTTTCTCATTGACCTATTCGCACCAATACAAAGGTGACGACCGCCAGAATGCAAAATTTTTGTAGAAAACAAAGTACTCAACTAAACAGCTATGTCTCGGTAAAAGATTGTATATTTTCGACCCATTTTTTTTTAGTTTTTCTAAAATTTTGTACACTTATGACTAAATATATGTGAGTAGATCTAGTAAGTTTATTTTGTATTAAAGTATGAATGTTTATCTCTTGCGCTAAGTATTTTATATAGAATTGTATGTAGATATCTGATTTCTCTTCATATTTATACGAGTACAGTTTGACAAGTCTTTGACTTTTGAAATTTACCGGGTAGTAACTTGAAATGCAACACTGTTGAAGAAATTAACATCTACTAATAGACTGACAAATTTTGAGCAAGCTAGGGCGAAAATAGCGAAGGAGACTTTACAAGTTTTCCCAGAAGCTATCATAGAGTTGAGCAGTAATGTTGCGCTGAATCGATCCCAGGTGAATTTTGCCGGTCTCCTTTTAAATCTGAGAATAATTCGTTTGAAGATGGCCGAGGCTCAGTACATCAGATACGCGACGAGACTCCCAACACTTCTTTGGAATCTAACGATGAACACATTACTTAGGCGTTTACAAGGTACAGATTGCCACTAATTTTCCCACGCCGATGACTTGACCTTAACTGCAACTGATAAGCACCCACAAATGTTGGGTGAGCTGTTGCAGAACACCTTAAATATCGTGTTAGCTTGGTCGAAAGACTGCGGGCTGCTACCATGTCATAGGATAAAATCAAATGGAAATATACTGATTCGGTCACAGCAATATCGTTCTTAGTTCCCCTGACTACACTACTCCGTATCTCAACCTGGCGGACAAATTCTCCTCTCATATTCCTACTACGAATGACTGAGAAGACGATAGACCGAATACAAGATAACTCTACAGCCAAATACGCGGATGGCTCAAAAATTAAGGGAACCTATCTATCCGAAGTCAACACCTCCCACCACGCAAGGCAAATGTACCTGAAAATCACACTTTTCGGGGAGTAAAATAAAGGACGGTCAACAGAATTCACTTATAGGATGGCTCAACAAATTTGACCCAGATTCGACAATACATAAATAAAAGGTCCGACTCATTCATAGGGCTAGTATTCGGAATTATAATTGGCCACTGCCTGATGAGAAGGCAAGCAAATGGTCCTGCCGGCCAATGTCTTCCGATACAATAGCCGTGTTGAGGAATAAATTGAAAGCCTATCTGCCAGAGAGGCCCGAACTCATTTTATTTTCAAATTTATCACCCTACGGTCTGCCGATTACTCACTATATTTTAAAAATAGCAACTACAGCATAAAATTAGTTGGATTCTTTTTAAGGAGTTTTTCCATCACTCCATAAAGATATAAAAGTGCTATACAGGCCTTTTTCATATTGAAGTATCGATATCTAGTATTGAAAACAAAGATTTGCCGTTGATTTTTCGCAATTTATTTATTTATTTTTTATTAAGGGTGTTACTAATATTCTTCCATGTAAAAAAATTGCCGATCACACTTCATATGGAAGAAAATGCAGTGTACGTTCTAGTCACTTCAGGCTTGCACTTTATTAGACAAAAACTTAATGTAATACTTAACTCTATACTCAAAACCTTTTCAGATATCTAATAAAAAAGCTTGAAACTTTTCGAATGTTAATTGATTTTTTTTTTATTATTGCAAATAGTTAAAAACTTGTATTTATACGATTTTTGTTCAAGAATAAATTTAATTGTTATAAAGACTAAAACTAAAATTAATTAACAAAAAATTAATTTTTAAAACTTTTCCTTAAATGATGCGCTTATAATTTTGACTCGTAGTGTAGTCAGTCAGTAACTTCGTTGAAAAAAAAAATATTTGTTGCATATGCCAATAGTTATTAAATAACAATAATAAAAACAACTTATATAATTACAAAAATGTACACAATGTACATATGTATGTATGTATGTTTGTAAACTTTAACGTTTATAGTCATTCAATTACGTTCAACTGTTATTAGGCTTGACTTAATGGCCATATTTATGGCAAAAGATATTTAGTTATGCAACCATGAAATGGAAACATTGCGGCAGATACAGACACATAAATAAATATATGCAAATATAAAAATGCAATACTTTCATTACTTACCACAATGACTGATATTATTGTTATTACCGTTAGACAGTTTGAGTTTGAGTCATTTTGTTGCATTGTTTTTTGTTTTGTTTTTAGTGTTTTTTGTTTACTTGCCTGCATAGTTGATGGCTTGAATTATAGTGATTTGGTTGTAATGCTTTAATGCATACATTTTTTATTGCTGGTCATGTTTTTTTTTACAATTTAAAATTTTTTACTTTTCAGCTTTTAGTACATATTTAAATTATTTTTCCATTTTAGCTTTATGTACATGCGTATGCATAAACCTACACATGTATAAATATACATATGTATGTATGTACGTATATATTTTTCTTGTAGCTATACAAATTTTGCATTTCATTTCTATGACTTGCCAGTTGCCATTATTCGTTGCAGTGAGTAGAAGTGGGCGTGGTAGCTACTTACTGACGCTTTTATGTCTGTCTGCTTTCTCTTTTTGAGCCCACTTGTTTTGCCTCCAAATATTTTTTTTACATATTTTTAGTCATAATTTATGTAGTGTGTGCGTGCGAGTTCATACTCTAAATGCAAATATTGCATTTCACTAATGCGCCAACAGGATTTTTACGACTTAATGACTTGTAGTAAAAGTTTTGCGAGCGATTGTTTTATGGCCAGTAGTTAATAAATGCAATTTCTAGTTAGCACATATTTTATGAACTTGTGTGGGACTTTAGTGGCTAAAACTATGTACATACATATATACGTAGCCTCTAGCATTATTATTGCAAAGGGTAATTGGAAGTCATTTCGTCCTGTGCGGTGGTCTCAGCATGAATGGCTAATTTTCATAAGATTTTTATATATATTATTTATTTACTTTAAAACTACTTTACTTTAAAACACATTTGTTTTAGTACTCAGCTCAAATCATATGGTTTGAGGCTGCTATAAGCTTCCAAATGAATCAAGTTAACAACTGGTAACTTAAAAGCTTGAAATATATTTATGTCATTTACAAAGTGAACACAAATCTTTGGCTACTTGAAACTTGGGCATAAAGTTTTGGTTATTCAAACATTTAGACAAACATTTCTGGCCATTTGAAAACACTCGCTCTTCTTGATTGGCGACATCACTGTCGTTTCTTTGCTGTACCCACTGATGCCAATTGGTAAGGCCAAGTGAAGCGAAGTCTTGCTGCACCTGGTATTTTCGTCGCAGAGGAAGCCTTTCTCTGCTTCTACTACTACCATTTGGTTTCACGTTGAATACTTTCAGGGCAGGAGCCTTAGCGTCCATTTGTATGCCATGACTGCATTGTGTCTATGCTTACTAAGCTCATCGTTCCATCGCCTGCGATATTAATTCGCCGCCGCCAAAGCAAAGCCTCCAAAGAACCTTCCATTCGAATATTTGAAGGACTGCCTCATGAACTCTTGCCACTGTCCACGTCCCTGCGCTAAACATCAAGAGAGGAATCACCATTTAAATCCAGAGAAGAACTTGTTGGCAAGAGTGTTTTTTTTCATAGAATTTCAAGACTGACATTATTATCGGTGTTAATGTTGGTTCCCAAATAAATGAAGGTCTCTTCTTTTTTGAATTTTTATTGTCAACTGTCACCTAAGAAAATAGGCGCGAATGCGCTGCTTAGTTGCTGAATGACAAGAAGTTTGCTTTGAACAGCACAAACGGTTCGGCTCTTAAGGCCAAATGCCGTAGATATCAACGTACTAAGCGGTAGACTTCTACAGATCTAAATATCTTTTTGGGAATTAGATTAAAAAGTGGCCCCAAAATAGTCCACCCTTCTCGTTTGATGATGTTTGAGGATATTTTCAGGTACAGAAATCTGGATGGAGCTAGTCGTATTGCTCCTACTCATTTTACAGAGCCGCATTAGTTTCAGAGGGTTTTCTAAGATCAGACGGCGCGGCATATAGGCAACTCCTTTTCGTGCTGTCGTAAGCGGTTTTAAAAAGAAAAGTTGATGGGGATTTTCGACCCTAATCTCGCGGACTTATTCCAATATTTGACGTATGGTGAACAGCTAGTCTATGGTGGATTTACTGAGGTCGAATTCGTTCGTCAACGAGGCTCTTCAGGATTTCACACAATACTTTCGATAAGGCCTTATATCCGATGCTTCGAAGGCGGATTCTGCGGTTCCCATAAGACGGGGTTGCCTTCCTTGGGGATATGCCGTGCGTTCGTTTGACTAGATGGTGGTTCATCTAGTGTTTTTTTAATCATGTGTGAAAGTGATAGCTCTTTTCCCTTAGAAAACTTGAAATAATGTCAGTATCATATCTCCGCGGAAGGAAATAATCGCTTTGGCCTTGACGTGGTGACGTAATGCAAATGTTGTGTAGCCCAAAGAGTGCTTTTATTGAAAAGAGGTCTTTTGACCGAAATGAGGCAGCCATCGTACGCCGTACGCAAGTTTGTGCAAAAAGCTCTTTAAACTGACTTGGACAACACGCACGGTTCCCGCCGTCCTACGACGGTAATGTGGCTGCCGTAACCG
>NW_016169785.1:0-13712 GCF_001687245.7 Rhagoletis zephyria
ATTTATAAAAGCGTTGTATATTAAAAAGTTTTTTTTATATTATTTATTTTTTTAAAGAATATTGAAGTTGTGAGTTTGACTAATAATAAAACATAGTTTTATTAATAAAAACTATAACCACATTTATTTAAAACAACAAAATAAAAAGTAAATTTTGTGTTAAAATAAAAAAAGGACCCATTCCGTATATGCCTCGCAGGCGTAGACTATACTTTTAGGGTTAACCCTTTCAGTACAAAAATTCAACCACTGGTTCTAAAAAATTTTAAATATGTATACCGGCTAATTTTGGATCGTTCATTTTAAAAATCACATACAGAAATGACAGAAATGTGTAATGCTTTGAGGTTTGCGGTCATTCAGGGTCCTTTTTAATGGTCAGTGATATCCCAGGTGTTTAAAAAAGAAAGGGATCTCAGCTATTTTAATTTTTTACTTTCGTGAAATATATTTCAAAACTATGAATAATACCTAATAACTTTTCCGAATCTCAATTCCACGGAAATATGGTTAATATTTTTCAATAGATTATATTACTCACTATCGACTTTTCTGCCGCTTTTTACTTTTTTGACAAACACGGTCAACTGCAACTGCAGCTTGCAATTAAGTTTGATATATAGCTCAATTCTGTGGCTGCTACAGATCGGCCTAACTAAGTCGTATGACTGAGCAATTATATATAGATACTAAAGGCCTGAACTACAAAACATAGCGACATGTAACACATCATGCAAGTGCCAGTTTATATCATGTCGCTTATACATGTGTGGCAACGCTGCGACAACACATAAAATACAACTCTGCTCAATCCAATTTGACAGCGGCATATTCTTGCTCTTTCTTTCTGTTCCGGATTCGAGGAGAAAAAACAGGCGTGTGATTTTTACAATTATCTTGATTTTGTAGATTTAAGTTAAAATAAATATTAACTTAGTTTCCCTATACATAACTGGTGTTCCTTCTGCATTGAGCGACTGGGATACCATAACTGGTGACCCCGAATCTGAACACAACGACATAAGGCGGATTCCTCCCGATTAAAATATTGGTTCGTGGGCGAACTTCCATCATGGGAACCAACGACGGAAATTCAGGCGACACCAGTTTTTGTCATCGATCACCGTTTCAAACTTCGTTTTTTAATTGATACAGGTGCAGACGTTTCAATTGTAAACGCTGCAGCTGTTAAACGACCAGTACTGGCACAAACTACACCTCAATTATATGCCGCAAACAATACGCAAATAGAAACGTTTGGTGTCATACGATTAACCCTCGACCTAGGACTACGAAGACCCTTCGAGTGGACTTTTGTCGCTGCTGACACAAAGCACAATATAATAGGCGCAGACTTTCTGAGTAAGTAGAACATATTAATTGATATGCATAACACCACTATTATCGATGGGCAGACGAAATTGGCAAGCCGAGCTATATGCGCTGTCGGTGTGCAGCCGTACAATATCAAAACGTACGACACCAGTAGCATTCACGCGGATTTACTGCAAGAGTTTAGCGACATAACTCAAACCAACAAAGCTTTTGAAAACAGCACCAACGATAGCGGCGTTAAACATTTTATAATAACGAAAGGCCAGCCAGTGTTTCAAAAGCCACGGCGACTGAGTTCGGAGAAATACCACGCAGTTAAGGAGGAAATCCACCACCTCATAAAGACGGGCGTATGCAGGCCATCAAAAAGCCCCTACGCCAGTCCGCTCCACGTGGTACGCAAAGCCGACAACTCATGGCGACCCTGTGGTGACTATAGGGCACTAAATGCGCAAACGCAACCAGATAGATATCCTCTGCCGCACACTCACGACTTCACTTGTTTTTTACACGGTAAGAAAATTTTTTCAAAAATCGACCTATACCGTGGCTACTATCAGATACCAGTCGCCGAAGAGGATATACCAAAGACCGCTGTCACCACACCGTTCAACCTATTCGAGTTCGTACGTATGCCCTTCGGTTTGCGAAACGCCGCACAAACCTTTCAAAGGTATATGCATGAAGCATTGAGAGATTTGGACTTTGCATTCAGCTATGTGGATGACATTTGCGTTGCATCCACAACAGACGAAGAGCATACGTCGCACCTTCGTTCAGTTTTTGAAAGGCTACGAAAACATTCTTTGACCATAAATCCTTCAAAATGTAAATTCAGATCAGCGAAAATCGAGTTTTTAGGCTATTTAGTCCAACCGGAAGGTATAAGCCCCTTACCCGCAAAAGTAGAAGCCATTCGCAAATTTCTCTTGCCAAATTTCGCATTCGAGCTTAAACGATTCTTGGCCATGGTAAATTTCTATCGTCGGTTTATACCACACGCAATTGACCAACAGCAGCACTTGCACGCACTTCTTACAGGGAACAAGAAGAAAGACCGAACTCCTATAGCTTGGGACAATAAATCAATGCATCACTTTCAAAAATGTAAGGACGACTTAGCAAGCGCTACACTGTTAGCGNACTGCATCTCCATCAGAATTTGTCCAAACGTTGTTAGCTAACATGCACGATTTGCAACCGACAGACACAGCGCATCACCACAAGCGCAAGCCTTTCGTGTTTCCAGCACTCGCCACAGCTACTCACGTTTTTGTGCGTAACGATACTGTTCGACCTTCTCTGACACCACCATACAACGGACCATACGAAGTAGAGGAACGCTCAAGTAAAACATATAAAGTTAAAATACGCAACAAATCAGTTACAGTTTCAATAGACCGCATCAAACCTGCTTTTGTATGCCAGCCTTTTCCAGGCTCGCAAAGCCCTAACGAATTCAAACTTCAAGAAGACGTTGCAGACCCTACGTCCTCCGAGAAGAAGACAAGAGCTGGACGTTTAGTCAGACTCCCACATCGCTACGCGACCTAGATGTCTGGGGGGAGTATTGTGGCAACGCTGCGACAGCACATAAAATACAACTCTGCTCAATCCAATTTGACAGCGGCATATTCTTGCTCTTTCTTTCTGTTCCGGCTTCGAGGAGAAAAAACAGGCGTGTGATTTTTACAATTATCTTGATTTTGTAGATTTAAGTTAAAATAATTGAGCGACTGGGATACCATACATGTTTGAAAGTGATATATGAAGACATTGCCGAATAAATTCAAATCAAATCATGCATCAAATTTGTGCTTGTCAACAAAGGAACACATGCAACATATTCAGCATTATTATTTATTATTTCCGAATTTTGCAAGCTCCTACTATAGTAAATTTGTTAAACAATTATCTAATTAAAAAACGTGGCTCTTTGAGCCAAAAGCGGCTCTTTGCTTAGCAAAGTACGGCTGTTTAACTTTCTCCTTGCTTAGAACATTTTTGCTCTTTTTACTTTTTAAAATACATATTTCATACATATTACACATATACATACATATTTTACATACAGACATATTATACATATAAACACATATTTTAGCCCACAGCAATTTGCCAACAAGAAAACAGCTGATCAAGAAGAGCTGGGCCCAATTGCACCAATGACTTATCATTNTAGTTGTATTATCCTTTTACAATAAATAAATAAATAAATTCATTCAGACTGAATAAATGTAACTTATCACTTGTATGATAGGTAAAATTACTTTTAGCAAAATAATGCTAAAGTTAGCAAAATGAAAGATGATAAGTGATATATACAAATTTTTGGTGCAACGAAATGCTAATAAATTTTGATAATTTGCATAACTTATCACTTATCCGCTAAAGCCTTTTCGCCAAGCATTTCAAATTTTGGTGCAACGCTTATCTATGATTTTGAGTGATATTTTACTTATCAACACTCATTTGAGTGACTTTTCCTTATCATGTTGGTAAAACACAAAACTTTGCGTAAGTTCGATAATCTGCTAAAATGCTAATGATAATTCGTTGGTGCAATAGGGCCCTGGTTGGAATCTACGCAAATCCCTAAATTGAATTTGATGGGTTGGAATTTGAAACAGTAAAATGCGACTAATTAAACTTGTAAGAAATAAGTAATTATTTGTTTAGTCAGTGAACTGTGCCAGGATAAGAATTCTGGATTTGTTTACCTACGTTTTCAATTTTATGCTTTTCACAGGTCTATTCTGCTGGTAACATAAATTTATAACCGGTAATTAAAGTGTCTGTCAATTTTTAAACCTTTTTCGCATTCTGTGCTCTCTTGTAACCCTTAAATTTGGTTACCATCTCATAAGCTGGTAACAAAATATTGCCCCGTGAAATATGCAATACAGGAATTTCCACAAATCTTCATTGCTGAGTTGCTGAATATTTTCACTGCATTACCAACGTACATATNGCCTTTTCGCCAAGCATTTCAAATTTTGGTGCAACGCTTATCTATGATTTTGAGTGATATTTTACTTATCAACACTCATTTGAGTGACTTTTCCTTATCATGTTGGTAAAACACAAAACTTTGCGTAAGTTCGATAATCTGCTAAAATGCTAATGATAATTCGTTGGTGCAATAGGGCCCTGGTTGGAATCTACGCAAATCCCTAAATTGAATTTGATGGGTTGGAATTTGAAACAGTAAAATGCGACTAATTAAACTTGTAAGAAATAAGTAATTATTTGTTTAGTCAGTGAACTGTGCCAGGATAAGAATTCTGGATTTGTTTACCTACGTTTTCAATTTTATGCTTTTCACAGGTCTATTCTGCTGGTAACATAAATTTATAACCGGTAATTAAAGTGTCTGTCAATTTTTAAACCTTTTTCGCATTCTGTGCTCTCTTGTAACCCTTAAATTTGGTTACCATCTCATAAGCTGGTAACAAAATATTGCCCCGTGAAATATGCAATACAGGAATTTCCACAAATCTTCATTGCTGAGTTGCTGAATATTTTCACTGCATTACCAACGTACATATGTACCTAGAATCACGGTGACAAGAAGTGGTAACATTTTTTGGTAATAAAATTTTCCGGTCAGAAAATCTTCGGTAACGTGCAGAATAGACCTGTTAACGTAAACAAAATTTCTATCAGCTGTTCGTCTAACTTGCAAATTTCTGCAAATTTTCTGTTCGCGTACTACTTTGGATATTTTTCTCTTGTGAGAGAACAGATGATATTTCGTCGGAATTTCGCTGTTGGACATTTTTTACTGGAGATTTTAAACGAACGTACCTGTTAACTATCCAAAATTTAACATAATTGTTACGAACGGCTTTAACTGGCCTAAAACCAGATTTTGAAAACCTTGCCAAAGGGATCTTTTGAATTTTCTTTTATATCTATCTTACGTACAATAGAATAATAATAAAATGAATGTTTTTCATTTCTAATAATAAGTTTATTTAAAAATAAAATTTGTTTTTCTTGTTCTTTTTTGTGGCTTTTTGTAGCATTTAGAACTTAGATGTGGCTCTTTTCGGCCTCGGCCTTGCCTGCCCCTGCTATATACATTTTCATACAAATAACAGTATTAAAAATATGCTGCAGAAACACAACAGCAAATAACAGCTGAGCTAAAAAGCAATGACATTAGCCGTGGGTAACACAGTGCGGCGCCGCGCCATTGCGCTGATACCGAGAGCTGAGTTACTGGCGCCGATACCGATTTTCACAACTCAGTGACGCAATGGTGCCAGCAACACCGGAACACTGACAACACCGGGCGGCGCAAAGTACCAGCAAAGAACACACAAAAGAGAAGTGGCACTTGTAAAATGTGCAGCACAAGGCGAATTTTTAAAATGTGGTGTTGCTAAAATTAGCCGCGATCCTTCCGAATGTGAAAATTATGTGTTTGTTGTATTTTTGGGTTTTGAACTTGGGTATACTTGAGTTGTTTTTGCCCAATCGATACCACATTGTATTAATTCACCTTAGTTCAACACCGGATCACTGACAACGCCGGGTGTCGCAAAGAACCAGCAAAGAACACCCGAAATAGAAGAGTCTCTTGTAAAATGTGCAGCACAAGGCGAATTTATACAAGGTGATTTTGCTAGAATTGGTCGCGGTCCTTCTGAATGTGAAAATGATGGGTTTGTTGTATTTATGGGTTTTGAACTTGGGTATACTGGAGTTTTTTCTCAACCGATATCACCTTGAAATGAGCTTTAGCCTGAAGTGGCGCAATTGCGCCAACACGCTGTGCTGATTCCAACAGTGGCGCTGGAGTTAGTGTGTCAGGGCCAAAAAATTTGCGCCGTTACCCACGCCTAAATGACATGCTATAACAGTATGTTTGAGGTGGAATAACATGGCATAGCCATACATGAAATTTTTGAAAATGACATTTTAATAGATACGCTGGGAAGAAATTAAGAAAATGTTTAAATTTATATTTTGTGACCTACTTCACCGATTTGAAATCTGAAAACTATACCTTTCATGAGCATGAAATGGTATTATAACTTTGGCCCGATATTTGTAAGTACCAGAATAAGAAGAGATAGACTCATGAAAATGTGTACTTATGTATGTGACCAGAACATTGAGCTGAGCCGACTTAGGCTTATGGCAACCGAACTTCAGTTGGGTGGCTACTGGCTGAAATGGTTTTACAGATCGCAACTGCAAGCTGGCAATTGAGTTTCTATATTGGCTACTGCATTTTTGTGGTCGCTGCGGTAATAATCGAAGATTGTATATCTACATATAAGGTAAACTTCAAAGTTTAGGGGGGGCCCCTACGTAGCGACGCCCATGCACAGAATAAAAAAATTTACTAATCGAGCCTTGGTTTCACAATTTCCTTGAAAAGGCGAGCAAATACTTTTGTTTGCAAATACCCTTTTTGTCTGAAGTTCTAGGAGTAGGATAAGGGTGCTAACTACTATCATTCTTACGAAAAGGAAAAAATAAACCTTTCCAGATTCTTAGACACCTTCAAAGGTATATGCAAACATTGAACGACATTCCTACTGAATATAGAGTATCGCCACACTAGTCCCAAATCAAGAAATTATTAAATTAGGGCCGAGATTCCAAGAATCGATCTCATTTTTTTCTGTGGACTTTTATTATAAGCAATTTTGTAAAATATGGCCTACTTTTTAAGAAAAAATGATAAGTCTGCGACTTGAAAATGTACAGGAACTTAATAAAAATTTTAATTGCAATAGCGAAACTAAAGGCATTAGAGAGTTAAGAATACAATAAACTATAAATTTAGACTAGCTATGCAACTGGATCCGGTAGAGATTCATTTTCGATTTCACGCAGGTCGGATGGAAATTGGTTTTCTTTGAGCATTTTCACTGCTTCTGGAAACATCTTTTGACTTTTCACTTTACTAAATTTTGGTTTAATGTGCGTTATATAGCGATCTGAACTTATCAAAAAGTTTTGCAGGATATTTTCGATGGTTTGTATTCGGCCAATCTTTCGCGAATGTCTTGATTTTTTCCTTTTCGTTAGAATGCTAGTAGTTAGCAAACTTATCCTACCTGCAACACCGCATTGTCTGTTGTCCTTAATATGCCTTTAGCATGTACTAAGCGATTATTAGTGTTAAATAAACAAAGTGTAGGTAGAGTGAAAAGCTGAACCAGTATGCACAAATTCCAGTTCATGGACTATTATTTAAGGGTAAAAGTCATACCAGTTCGTTATGAACGATAATTATACCAGTTCCTCATAGAAGAAGGTAAACTACTTGGTAGAAATTCTAGTTCGAAAACTGGTATTAAATGGGGAAGTCATAACAGTTCGTCATGGACTATAGTTATACCAGTTCTCCGCAGTAAAATGCCAAACCAGCCAGTATAAATACTAGTTCATTAACTAGTATGTGCTAAAGCGACGGCCTACCATTTCTGCGATTTCGAACAACTTATGTGATCAGCGACATCTGTCTTCGAATAGCCACAACCAAAACTAAATTGCGGTAAATTGCATTCATCACAAATGTCGGCTGTGGCGTCGAGTGAAGACTACCGATTCTGGTTCCGAGATCTCAGGTTCGAGTGCGCGTGGAGGTTGTTAAAGTAAAGTAAGTAAATTAATTTAATGAATTGTTTCAATTTAAATATAAAATATAAATTGTACATAAATTTAATGTCATTTGGAAAATACCTAAATTCTCAAATACCATAAAAAAATGAAAAGAAATATTTTTTGTTTTTTTTTTAACAATAAATTTAAAAATTATAACAAGAGATAAATAAAAAACACTAGATAAAAAAAATAAAAATACAAAAAAGATTCGCTCACTAAGATACGAACGCGGATCTCTTGATTAGGCGTGCCAAAGCTTAAAGCTTTGGCTATACTTACACTGCAGTGCAGGGCATAGCAAAGCAGCGCATGTGAGAGAGAGGCACGATTATACATACATAGCGCACATCCAATGTCAGAGTCAGCTGTTTGAATATTGTTCGTTTGATTAAAAGAAAAGTTGATCTTAACGCGCAGAGTAAGTTATCGATGCAAATAAATTTAATTAAATACTAATTACGCATGTTTTTACAAATTTTATTATTTTATTGGTCACCAGAATGGATAGAGATTTTGATGAAGACTTCCTTGACTTGATGTTTTTAAATATATGTCGTCTGCAAAAT
The DNA here is from genome assembly GCF_001687245.7 of Rhagoletis zephyria. Taxonomy (NCBI): domain Eukaryota; kingdom Metazoa; phylum Arthropoda; class Insecta; order Diptera; family Tephritidae; genus Rhagoletis; species Rhagoletis zephyria. The sequence continues at coordinate 8,529 of NW_016169785.1, forward strand.
CAACGACAAAAATCAAGACGAGTACGCCGCTGGTGGGTTCATCTGGTTAACAGGGATCGAACCCCAAACGGATACTTTAAAAAAGTGTTTTTGAAATAGAAATTGCATGAAAACAAGCTTTTCGCTCTAACGAGAATGAACCGTCGCACTTACGACATATTGCTGAATATCATGCACCCCTTCTTGAAAAGACTCAAGCAGCAAATCGGTTCAGAAGAGCGATAACGATACATACACATGTCAAAGGCGAAATTTATAGTTTTTACTTACAAACATTGTAATTACTTTGTGTCTTTAAGGTACCTCGCGCACGGCACCCCGTTCGAAATCGTCGCTTCAATGCACAAGCTGGGGAAAACTACGGTTCGCAATATTGTATTGGAGACGTGTGAAATCTTATAGACCAAACTATCTCCAATATATCTCAGCGAACCTACGGTGGCACAATACACAGACATCGCGGAGGACTTTTTTAAGCTTTGGAATATGCCAAATTGTGTTAGAGCGATCGCCGGAAAACACGTTGCTATTACGTGTCCAAAAAATTCAGGTTCCCTATACCATAACTATAAAAAGTTGTATAGTATTGTTTTGATGGCAACCTGCGACGCCAAGTATACGTTTACGTCGGCTAGCATTGGAAGTTATGGTGGTCAAAGCGATGGAGGTAACACTAAATTTTTGTAAACCTATTAAACTTCACTAATTGCAATGTTTAATACCATGTCCCCACCAAAAGTTAACCATCTCAAATCGAACTTAACCACATCACTAACTATTGCTGTCCACACTGCGGTTTGAGGTTTATAAAACAGTACAAATGTAAAGAACAGTGTTCGGCCCAAAAATCGATTCAGGACTAAATTACTGCAAAATCGGAGCAAAAACCAATTTTCCGTACTAGATTGAATTTTTTTTTTTGTTTCTGACATTAACTGTTTGACTAAAATATTTTCTACTCATGCAAAATAAGAACGCGAGGCAATATAAGGATAATATATTACATATTTAGGTAATTTTTAGCATTTTAAATATAGTAGAACGTATCTAACAATTAATTTTTTAAAAAGCAAACCTTTTCTACTTTATATAAATTTCATTCCTCATATATTTTTTAACAACTTAAGTAAAGTTCTGCATCCGCCAATTTGTGCAGCCATACATCAAAGAATAACGATGTTACTTTATTGACGCATTGCTATGAAAGAGTTACTTTTTAACAGTGAGATTTGGCTAACTTTCAATTTTTTAACTGAAACCGGTGGTGAACACTCAAAAAACGGCACCAAGAGGGGCATAGCATGAATGAAAAAAACGGAATAGATTTGAAGTCAAGCGGAGTAGAGGAGTAGATTTCAAATTTTTTCAAAAATCGGAGTAAATCTAATTGATTTTAGTGGAGTCCAAACACTAGTAGGGAACGAATTCTTCACATTTTAACGCTAATGACCCACAGATGGCGGGCAAACACAGGGTTGTATCAGACTTTCGACGTGGTTTCGAGTTGGTTAGCTTTTAACCATCTCAGTGAAATGGTTAAGTGCTGTCATTTTTATATGGCGAAACTACGCTAAATCAAGTGGGTTATCGGGATAACCAACTCAATAGCCATAACTACGTGGTTAGCTTCGGTGGGGACATGGTATAAGGTATTTTCCAACAAACTGATTTTGGACGGGCGCTCCTGAGTAATAGTTTGCCATTACCGCCCTCAACGTCTTTGTGCCGTGAGACCACAGAAGTATTTCCACATTTTTTTGTGGGCGATGCGGCATTCCCGTTGAAAGAAAATTTGATGCGACCTTACCCTGGATCTCAACTCCCGCGATACAAAACAGTTTTTAATTACCGGTTGTCGCGAGCTCGCCGGGTAATTGAAAACAGCTTTGGTATCTTAACAGCCCGCTGGCGTGTCCTTCGCAAAGTCATAGAATGTAGTCCAGAGAATTGCGAAAAGATCGTTTTAACGTGCTTAGTTCTACACAACTTCGTTATGCTCCACGATCTAGAGCGTTGGTACTGCCCAGACAATTTCGTGGACAGAGATGACACGGAGCAAGGAACGGTACATGGAGAATGGCGTCATGATTTGGAAAACCTTGGTGGCCCATTGCCTTCTATCTCGTCACATAGGCGCAACGCAAGTCAATCTGCATACCGTTTAAGGGACACATTAGCACATTATTTCTTAAATCAAGGAGCGGTCCCTTTTTAGTAACAGCAATAACTAAAAGCTGGTCGCATATCGACACCTGAGTTGAAGATCGGCCTATCTCGGCAGCCAATTCGAAAACGCCATATCCTAGAAAACTTTTCAACAATGAAAATACATTGAAAATGTGCTAAGATAGGGCGTTTTTGAATCGTCAGCTGTGATAGAGCATTCTTCAACCATTAAATTGTTATTTATTAAAGTATTATTAGATACATATATGATCATTTTCGTCCTATACACACTTACTCTGGCAATCAAAACCGAGTGCATGTACGACATTTTATTACCTACAGTAACATTACTTTTTTAATAATAAGCGGATTGCTTTGGAATTTTGAGCAATTGGTCCTTATTATCCAATTTCAAAGCAATCTACTTATTATTAAAAAAGTTATGCTACAGTAAGTAATAAAATGTCGTACATGCACTCGGTTTTGATTGCCAGTGTATGTACGTAAATGTGGGAGCGAATGTAAATTTGTAATCAATTTACGTTTCCCAATAAATCTATGTAAACGTGATAAACTGAAACTCACATTGACGAGTATATAGTGCCTTAAAGATGACTACCGTTGTTTGTTATAACTTTAGATTTTCTTATTGATTTTTCTATGCCAATGTTTCTAGATGTAAAGATTCTCAAACACTTCCCATTTAATACAAATATTATAATATCTATCCATGCATATTTTTATTGAAAATAAATCATAATTCATAAATCAATTTCATATTAAACTTTTTTTATTTAAAACCAGACTATGATTAAAAGTACAATGTAAGGTTATACGACCAACGTATCATCAAAATCAGAGACCGTACCGGTTATGCATTTTATAATTATATATATTTTGAGCAAATAATACCGATTATTTCTGCTTTTTATTTTTTAAGGCAAAAATAAAAGATAAAATTTGCTTTTTATTTTTTTGAACAAAAAATAATCGGTAATTGTTGACTATTATTTCTTCAGGCAAAAATAGAAGTCAAAGTTAAAAATCAAGTACTCCAGAGCTGTGCATATTCGAATGTGATAGTTTTGAAGCTCCTACATGGATTTTAATAACCCCTATACCCAAACACCAGGGTTAGTTCAAATCTATACACATATGTATACATACAATACATGAAGGAAGTTTTTGTTAACGGCATCAGATCTGCACCGATTGTTCGATTTTCAAAACTGAGGTGCGAAATTAAAGGGCTTAGCCTCTATATTAATGTACCACAAGGCATGACTTTTTTGAAAAGGGTTGCCACATTTTTTAAACTATAAAATCTGCACCGTTCGTTGTATTAAAACAGAAGAGGGCTGTAGATGTGCAAGGTCTCAGTTTTTTGAATAGGGTGGCCACCTGCTTCTAAAATAGAACACTTACACCGTTTGTTATATTTAAACAGAATAGGTGACAAATAGAAGGGCTGGGCCTGTAGATGTGCAAGAAGGTTAAAGTTGTTTGAATAGGGTTGCCACCTGCTTCTAAGATCATACGACTTACACCGTTCGCGTAATTTAAAAAAAGGTGCCATGTAAACGGGCTTTATCTAAAGATCTGCAAGAAAGAACGTCTTATTTTTTTCAAAAGTGCTGCCGCCTANCAATTCGCATACAATTACACAAACGCCCTCTTAACCAGCTTTCGTTTGATAGCAATATCGAATGTCCTTAATACATTACTTACCATTCATAGTTATAAATTTGTTGAATAAGTGGCAACTCTATTAAAAACACCAACATATTAATTTAGTCTCAAACCCCTTTCGCTTGATGCCCATATTGTGAATTTTACTGACTATCATATTTAAACAATGCATTTTTAATTAGGCGGCAACCCTTTAAATAACTAAAACAGGTCCGTAAGTCAATATTTTTCATCTGAAATCTCATTTGGAAACGCTACAGAACGGTGTAAATCTGATGCTTTTCCCAAAAATAAAAATTTATTAGGCGGCAACACTTTTGAAAAAAATAAGACGTTATATCTTGAAGATCTTTAGATAAAGCCCGTTTACATGGCACCTTTTTTTAAATTACGCGAACGGTGCAAGTCTTATGATTTTAGAAGCAGGTGGCAACCCTATTCAAAAAACTGAAACCTTCTTGCACATCTATAGGCCCAGCCCTTCTATTTGTAACCTATTCTGTTTCAATACAACGAACGGTGTAAGTCTTCTATTTTAGAAGCAGGTGGCAACCCTATTCAAAAAACTGAAACCTTCTTGCACATCTATAGGCCCAGCCCTTCTATTTGTAACCTATTCTGTTTCAATACAACGAACGGTGTAAGTCTTCTATTTTAGAAGCAGGTGGCAACCCTATTCATAAAACTGAGACCTTCTTGCACATCTACAGGCCTAGCCCTTTCATTTGGCGCCCCTTCTGTTTTAATACAACGAACGGTCCAGATTTTATAATTTAAAAAATTGTGGCAACCCTATTCAAAAAAGTCATGCCTTGTGGTACATTCATCTAGAGGCTAAGGCTTTAATTTTGCACCTCAGTTTTGAAAATCGAACAATCGGTGCAGATCTGATGCCGTTAACAAAAGCTGCCCNTTTTGTTAGAGAAAGAACTGTATTTTAATTGAAAATTCTTAAAAACAAATAATTAAACATAAGTGGCAAACAAAATCGCTTTGAAAGGGGGGTGCTATAGATATGTCCAATACTGTATATAGTAGTACTCANGGGTTATTAAAATCCATGTAGGAGCTTCAAAACTATCACATTCGAATATGCACAGCTCTGGAATACTTGATTTTTAACTTTGACTTTTATTTTTGCCTGAAAAAATAAAAGTCAACAATTACCGATTATTTTCTGCTCAAAAAAATAAAAGGCAAATTTTACCTTTGCCTTAAAAAAATAAAAAGCAGAAATAATCGGTATTATTTGCTCAAAATGATAAAAGTCATATTTTTAAAAGTCATGGAGGAATCAGAATCTACAATGAGAGGCGAGTCTAATGGTAC
>NW_016169785.1:13737-14473 GCF_001687245.7 Rhagoletis zephyria
GAGGAAGGTTTATGTCATTATAATGTGAAGAAATATATAAAGGGGGCGTGGCAATCGGACAAAATGTGGTAAAAACCCATAAATTTTTTGTTTACACAGCCATAAATCATAAAAGAATCCACCGATTAAAATGAAACTTACTTGAAGTTAAACTTTGAAATAGTTGATTCATATCTTATTTAACCAAAATTGTTTAAACAGNAAGCTATAGCATAATTTTTTCACTATGCCTTTTTGATATCAAAAATTTTTTAAATAACTTTTATTTTCAGTCTCTGATCAAAACAGGAGCATTGAATTCAAAAGCTGAGGTCGTACGATTTGCAGCACATGCCCGAGTATAAAATATGTGCACAGGTACAATTCAATATACATACATACATACAGTATTGGCCAATACAATAGCACCCCCATTTCAAAGTGATATTGTTTGCCACTCATGTTTATTTATTTATTTTTAAGAATTTTCAATTAAAATACAGTTCATTCTCTCACAAAACTCACATAAACTCAAGTTTAAAACTTTTTAAAAGACCGCAAAAAAGTGCAACAAATTTTCACCCAAATTTCAAACTTTTTTCTCAGAAGCGGTAGAATTTTTTTGAATACACAGTTTTATAGCCCATTCAGTTTTAGTCTAATAATGTGTAAGTTTCAAGTGGCTAAAAATTACCGTTGATTTTTTAGAATTTTTTTCGCCGAGGATGTTGCGGGTTTCTGCCATATAAAAATAAAT
>NW_016169785.1:14483-16858 GCF_001687245.7 Rhagoletis zephyria
AAAATAGTTGATTCATATCTTATTTAACCAAAATTGTTTAAACAAAAGCAGCACTTTTTCCAAAAAAAGCTGTTTGTGTGTTTGTTCGCTGTCAACCGAATGAAACATTAGAAGTTATGCGGGAATCTCACCCCACCTCACTCATGTTGAATTAGATCGTATGGTGAAAGAACTCGGTACGTATGTATGACTCCCTCCTCACAAAATGGTGTTGAAAGTAGGTTGTCCTGTTATTTTATTAAGAAACCTGAATCCACCTAAACTTTGCAATGGCACGCGTTTGCTGGTAAAATCACTGAAAACTTTCATAATAGAGTGCACAATACTCACAGGATGTGGTACCGGAGAAGATGTATTGATTCCCCGAATCCCTATGATACCATCGGATTTACCATTCCAATTTAAACGTTTACAATTTCCGGTAAAGACATCTTTTGCAATGACCATTAATAAATCGCAGGGTCAAACCTTCAACGTTGCAGGCTTAGATTTGAGCGTTGACTGTGTTTCACTTGGCCAACTGTATGCCGCTCTTTCAAGAGTAACCTCAAGAGAAAACATGTTTGTATTGTCTAATGACAAGAAAGCTGTGAACGTTGTATATAAAGACATTCTGTAATATATTAATTGTTGTTGTAAAAATAAAATAAATATGTAAAAATGCAAAAAGTAAATATGTTAAAATGTAGGGTATGAATTTAGATATTCCAAAGATAGCAGGAAATCTTCATGGTATAAAGAAAGGGGAATTGTTTTACTCCAAATGTAACGCGTGCGGGCCACGGGCAGTAATGAATAAATCAAAACTACGGGATCGATTTTAATCATTTTTTCAGTGAGTGACATAGACCTTATATTTTATTTCCGTGCGAAGCCGGGGCGGGTTGCTAGTACAAAATAAAAATAAGAATACTCCATATAACAAATTACGTGTATTATAATTGCAGTGAAGGCAATACAAATTCATTTTTAGGTTTTTGAACCTTGGGTTGCATACACACCTACAGTATGGGTGCATTCCAAAACGTCAAAATACAAAGCATCAGTCCCTTTTATTTCTAAACCGCACTAGAAGAAAAAGTCTAAACCGCACTAAAAGAAATAGTCTAGCTTGCGCAACCTAGTTGAAAATTAGCATCTAATACGGCATTTCCACGATTCGTAATTCGCTCTCTTTTTCGTAATTCGCTCTCCCATTCGTCATTCGCCTTGCCAATTACCTTCCGAATTACGTAATTCGCCATACGAAATTTTGAGAGCGAATTACCTCATTTTTATGTAATTCAGATCGAATTACCATGCGAATGACGAACAAATCGGTGCCTTCTCTAATATTTATCGGAAATATATCGAAGTTTTCACCGGCCTGGTCCCAATTGCTGGCACTTTTTCTTGTTATAGAATAATATTAATAAAATATTCTCTATATAAATTAAAATTGTTGATGATAACTTAAATTTTAGCTACATTTTTGATATTTGCAGTACTCAAAAATAATAATAAATAGCGCAGAACAAGAACAAGAACTAGAGCTGCGAAACGAATTACTAATGTGGCGTGGAAACAGGGTAATTCACGAATTACCTAGCGAATTACTTAGAGAGCGTATTACGAACCGTGGAAACATCGTATAACCGTGGTTGCGCACATTGGGCATTACAATCTGCTGAGGTTTAGAAATAAAAGCGACTGATGCTTTGTATTTTGATGATTTGGAATGCACCCTATGTAACAAAATTTAGCAAATGGAGGGTTTTGTTTAAAGATTCAGCATGTTTTCAAGTTAAAATTAAAAAGAAAATGTTTTTGCAACTGGTTGGAATATTTTTAATTTTTAAATCAGTAATATAAACGCATTTATAATTGTTAAACATTAGGTTCCATTCATACAGTATGTAACAAAATTGAGCAAATGGTATGCAATATGCAGTAACAATTTGCGATGATTTGCATTAATTGTTTTTGTTTTAATAGTATTTACTCCGAATTTTTTTCACTAAAATATTATTTCTATACAAAAACAGCAAAGATCGTCAATAGATAAGTTATCACAAATCAACGCGAATTTTTAGAAGCTTCAAAAACTGCATACTAAAACCTTTTAAAGAAATTCAGGTTACAAACTTTAAAATTTTGGTGAAAACTTGAATATTTTTTGGATATTCATACACTATTATAAAAAAAATTTATTTGAAAAGTTTGTAAAATGTTTACACAAAAATCACCATCTGCCCATTTTTTACATACTGAACGTATGCAACCTAAGATTTAACAATTTGAAATTGTGTTTGTATTGCTGATTTAAAAATGTAAACTATTTTAACCGCTTTCAAAAACGTTTTTGTAACTTAAAAAACACAAATATTCTAATACAC
>NW_016169786.1:0-16852 GCF_001687245.7 Rhagoletis zephyria
GACACATTGCGAAATTCACAAAGCGGTAAACGCCCATTAGCACTTTGGCACTCAATCGATCGTGTTTGTGGCATAAAATTTAAAATACTGAATTACTATGTACAACAACAGCAGCATCGGCAACAACGGTAACAACAATAATAATATTAAAATAGACGCAACAGCAACACACCCAGCTGGCGGAGGGAAGCTACAGCAACATGCCACAGAAGACTATGTANGTACAACAACAGCAGCATCAGCAACAACGGTAACAACAATAATAATATTAAAATAGACGCAACAGCAACACACCCAGCTGGCGGAGGGAAGCTACAGCAACATGCCACAGAAGACTATGTAAGATTGTTGCAAGCAAGCATTTTGTTGGTAAGAGTGGATCGCGCCGAGCAGGTTACCTTGGGAAGTGTTGCAGCAAATAGTGACTCACAGCAAAAGCCACACGTAACTAACAATTTATTTAATGCGACGTACGTGCGCGCTTTGATGTTGCGGGCGAATACGACCAAACTGAGCAAATGGACGGATGGACGAACAGACACTTCGACCAAGACCAGACAGACAGACAGACAGCCGGGCAGATGCGCACATGGATCGTGGGCTGTAGCGCAGAGCCAGAGCGCGGAGCAGGCTTATTTGAGTGATGATCACGAGGTGTTCTTCTGCGTAGCTGCAGCAAACGGTCGTGGATAGCGCAGACAGTGTGGCGAATTGCGTGCGCGAAGATGCTGCAGCTCGCAAGCGTAGCAGAGTTGCCATCTGCGGTGTGCGGGTGTTACATGAGCTATTTTTTTGTTGCTTGCACACATAAATAAATAACTTGGGCTGCAAAGGCGTTGCGCTAATGAAGCCATAAAGACACGTTGTCGTCATGTCGTCAACACCGTTGCCAACGCCGAGCAGTTAGCCGGTCGGTTTGTATACGAAAATTAAATAAAGCCGTGCAGCAATGCCCACATAAATGCACACGAAAGCGCATTGGGCTCGCTTCTCAGGTCCCAGTGATTATTTGTCTATTGCGCTGGATAAGCAAATAAAGCCGTGATTTTCTTTCGGCTGCGGTAATGAGTCGTGGGTGAATCACATACGTACATACATATTTGTTGGACTTATAAATTCTTTTCTGACCAAAAATATGATGATGAGAACAGAAAATACTAACGTTAAGTATGTGCATATATAAAATACATACATATTACATATCTGCCATTTGATAAGTAAAGCTTTTGGCTGCACAGGAATTCACTGACTCGGTATCCGGTATATTAGCCTGATACAGGAAATCTCAGAGCAGTTTACTTCATATGATAACTGAAACTGAACTTAAATACCGTTAAGTAGCAATCGCCACTCAAAAGGCATGTACGTTGTACATGTTGAGCTAAATTTCGTTTTAAAATTGCAAAAATATGTTTGAGCAAAGAAAAGTGAAGAATACTTTAATCTTAAACACATAAGTATATACATTAGGGTGGTATAAAAACAGTAAAGTCGGAATTGTAATGCTCTCACCGCTAGCATTGTTCTATATCGAAAAGATATACCCCTATATTTTTATTTTGAAATAAAAAAATTTAGAGGTCGCTTAAAGTGCCCAAAGTTTTCCGTGTATTTTTATAGTAAGACAAAAAACCAAATGTTTGGAAGAAATGGCATAGATTTCTTCAAAACCAATATTTTTCGACCGGAAAACCCTGGTTCCCTTCAGGGGACCTTCTATAGTAATATTAAATTGTTTATTTAACCATTTTTAATACTAACGATTTTTTATTGTTCCCCCTATTGCGTTTTTCGGGGTTTTTGTGGGTTTTTGGCGGAGATATAAATTAACTAAACAATTGGGTATTATTACTGGGAATCTCCCGCAGATAAATAGAGTTTTCTGATAGAAAATATTGATTTTTAAGAATTCTATACCATTTCTACGAAAAGTTGGTTTTCCCCATTTGAGCGACCTGTAAATATTTTTTGATTTCTAAATAAAAAAATAGGGGTATAGAACAATCGCAGGGGGTGAGAGCATACAAATTCCGACTTTGCATTTTCTCATGCATTTTTGGACCACCCTAATATACATACATACATACATACCTATGACAGCAAGCCCCATATATATAAATGTATGTATTTTAAAAGCCTTTCATTTCCCTCTCTACCACATTCATTCCATCCTATACATTGTATGCTATGTATGCTATGCGGTACTCTCCTAACGAGGTGTCAGTATCTTTGAATTTTAATCGCCGACACAATGGACCGTTGCGGCCTTTTTTAGAAGCGCACAAAACATAAACTTAGCAGATCACTGTAAATCAGTGAATCAGTGCGCAAGACTAAGGCCAAAAAGAGCAGGGTCGTAAAAAGGCAAAAAAAAAAAGCTGCAAGAAACGGAAAATTCCAAAAAATAAAAGCAAAATTTGCTGTTCAGCAGAAGAGAGAAGGATTCTTTTGGTGATGTGTGCACGGTGATTAAAGCATTCGGGCAAGCTGACTAAATACATACGACAACAAATACAACAACAAAGAAGCGTCTAAAACACCAATTCTGCTTCACGCATGCGTGTGCGCACACACAGCGTTGCTCATATTGTTGCTGTTATTGTTCCTTTTTGCTGCCGCTGCCGCTGCTGCTGTTTCTTTTGTCGATGCGCTGATTTACTACGATTCATTTGAGTTTTATGTTTGCGCACTGTGCAGCCTTCTATGTTGGCTTTGGTTGTTGTTGTTGAGATATAAAAGCATTGATATTGACACCTTGTTAGGCTGCCGCATCCAAAGTACATTATACATTGGAAAATTCTTTAGATGTTTCATCTTTTACTCTTCTACTTATTCTGATTCTTCTTCTGATTTGTTTTGTTTTTTATGCTTGTTGCTTGTGGTGGTGGCATCGCGCAAAAAGTGCAATTTCGTGATTTACGTTGAATGATAAAATGTTTGCGCGCACTTTTATGACTTTATTGAAAAAAGCTAAAGGTGAAAGTACTAAAATGTTTGCCGCAAGCCAATTGCATTGTTGCGCTGTGATTTTACTTTAGGTTAGGCTTATTGTTAGTGGTCTATGGTTTGCCATATTCTTTTATGTGTGAAAGCTAGCAAATTCGCGAGTGTAAAATTGTGTAGCGTGGCATTGCTTGTAGAAATTTTTTGATGACTTCCTTATGCAAGTTGTTTTCGAGCTTTCAGCAACAAGAAAAGCCTAAAATATTTCTTTCTGTGAACGATTAATAGTAAACACAAATTATAATAAAATATGATTTGAGATGCACAAATGTAATGATAATTATAGCATCAACGCATTACAACATGAAATCATTTATTTCCGGGCAAAATGAGTGAGTTCAGGGAAATTCATTTCCTTAACCACAGTTACGAAAAGATTCATGAAGTGCAATTTCCAAATAAATATTAATAAAAATTAATGCGCCACTCAACAGCAATGTCTGCAAAATAGCTGTGTATAAAAAAATAATATATATCACTGCAAACAAAAGACTTAAGCAACGAACTCGCCAAATAGCAGGCGTAAAAAATTGATTGCTTTTAACCGCTTGCCTGCGCTGGTAGGCAGCGGTGCATAAGCTTAGCTATTGTATTGCTATTTAGTTAATGAAGAGAGCAACTGCCTGTTTTCGCTCCCAAGATCATTTATCTCTTTGATACTATTTTTTGTTGCAAAGCAAGAAATACATAAGTAGTAGTTATGAGAAAATTAACAAATGAAACAAAAAAGTTTTAATAAATAGGTAAAAAAGCTTGCTGAGATGGAGATATCGAAATAAAAACTGAAAGCTGTTAGACCATTTAATTAAATGCAATGAAGTCCAAATCCATAGAATACACACTGCTGAGTTTTTCATCTAAAGTGTAGCTTAAATGAAAATATTTAATTGCCAACCGAGATAATATAATCTTATTTATTATTAGTACCAAAAAGATGAGCCCATTTCTTAAAATGTGGGGATATTAGTTCAACCTATTATTTCATATGCCGTTTTAGAAGTACATGTACATATGTATGCGCCACGTAATGATGCATACTAGCAGGAGCGACTCTCGTCTAGCAATTTGGCGAATGAAATCAATCTCTCTTGAAAAATTAATTAGCTTTTATTAAAAAAAAAATCTAAAAAATAAATTGAGCGAAAAATTAAGGCTCCAGTAAATTGTGAACACAAAACGCCAATATTGAACCACTGTGCAGTGTAGTTTAAACGGCTCACAAAGATCCGGCTGTTACTGCCCGACTAAGCGAATAGTTTTCCTTCACCCCGGCTTTGTACCTTTTCTGTGATTCCTAAGTTAATACTTTGGCTTAAATTCATTATCTCATACATTGCTACGAAATTATTTTCCATTGCGTTTGCTTTAGATAATTGAATTTTGGAGCTGCCCATTTCAAATGCAAAAACAGTTCGCACGACATATAGAGATTTATGTTATGGAAATTACCAACAAACAAGTACATAATTTCGCCTACAACAAAAATAGCAAACTCGCTTCAGTTTAAACATATGCAGTTACAAACATAGACGTGGCGTATCGTCATTCTGCCAAAAATTTGATTTTTGCTCACACAAGCTCATGGCTCAAACCTTATCCATTCGTCCTCAAAAATATACTAGCCAGAAATGCGATTGGCTTTATAAAAAAAGAGAGCCATTTTGAAATATGAGTGTTTTTACTCTCTAGAAAATAATTTATGCAACCTCACATATGCGGTTTTGCACCTTAAACGACGATATGTTCTTACATACACACTAACTAATAGTAAGCCAAACGCTAAACCAATTTGCTTGCTCCATATTTTTGCCATGATGGATTTTCGGTAATCATTTGGCTTACTTTATAGCATTTCTTCGTCGAGTAATTCAAAGTGAAGATTGTCTGTAAAATATCAAAAACAAAACAAGTGAAGAGAACAAAGTTTGCGCCGTTCGCTAAGGCGCTAGGCTATGTCAGCACATTAGTTTCCGTATTTCTTTTGTTTTGTCCAGCTTATTCAGCTAAAGGGCAGGCGCTGAGCAAGCATTGAATGAAAAGCATCGCAGAATGTTTGCTTAAAATTCGCAGGGGAAAACTTATAAATTTAAAGTGGAAAAATTTTCATAATTTGTTTTAGATGTGGTTTTTTTCCTTTATTTACCCTTGTTCTCAGAGTTCTTGTGTAGTTGGCGGCATTGGCTTCTAATGTTATTTGTATGCTTTATTCCTTGCGCCAACGGTCGGTGCGAATCGCTTTTTGTGTTATTGTTTTTTATTGCTGACGTCAACACGGTCATAGCATCCTCTTTGCGAGGGCCGATGTCGTCGCTGTGGGACATCATGAACTGCTAATTTATTTTATGCTCGACCGCTATTCATTTACTCCGCTGCAGTGCGGCGCAGCGCTCCATTCAAACCGTCGAACTTAAGTAGAAATGTCCAAAAAAGAGCAACGGAGAGAAAAAAGCAGCATAGAAGCGCGCCAAAATGTGATCCGTGCGTTTGGCAAAATCAACATTTAAAAAAAACATAAAAAAGGATGAAAAGCAACGAGTAATGAAAATTGTTTAACGTAAAAAACAAACTGCGCAAGTGAAAATAGAAATAAGGCAGAGGGTCAGATGTCAGCTTGTTTCTTGGCCACTTTGCCGCTTGGTTGCTTTGCCGCTTTGCCGCCTTGCCGCCTTTGGCGCATTTCACCCACTCGCGCTGGTCAACGTTGCTCATTTTAGCGCCGCTCTTTCGTGCGCTAGCCCGCCAAGCACCCTGCGGCATTTGGTGCTTTCCAATTCTTAATTTGTTTTGCTTTGGCAATTTGCGCACAACTAAAACTATTAAAAAGAATTTCGTCTAACAAATGCGCGCCATCGATCGTTCTTCATCTACCTTGGCATTATTTTCTTTCTTCCATTGCTGTTGTTGTTATTGTTGTTATTTTGCCTTATAGTACATAGTTGACTTTTGTTCAAAGTTATGACATCAAAGACGGCAAATTTTATGGCAATGTCGCTCGAGTATTTATTACTGCGCGAATAATTGATTTTGAGTTTTTTCTTCCCGATGGAATTATTGGCAATAATTGATTTAATTTTTCTTGGAAGCGAAATATGCTCGTATGTGCTTCAATGGCAAATAGCATGAGAGATGAATTGGTTTTTGGTTTTAATTTTGTTAAAGAAAGTATGAAGCTTTTTTAATTCAATCGAAACGAGCGTGCACTTGTGTCCTAAATATTTAAGATCACAAGACCGCTTGAGAAATTTTCAATACTATCTACAAACAAATGTGGAATAGTTATATGGACACCTTGACTCATTTTTCACAAATTTCAGCACTTTTCGAGTGGACATCGTTAAGTTCAACTTGTGGCTTTGAAGTTCACTAACCTCTATATTTACATACATACATTTATCGCACTTCTTCTCAAGTACCATAAAGAACAAAACAATTCTTTAATTACAATGTTATTAACCTTCTGCTCTAATTATGCTAAGACAAAATATGTAGGTATGTATTTTTTTTTTTTAATTTATCTTATACATATGTACGTCAAAGAGCCAAAACTCAAATAACCGCACATTTAATACTATAAACACTTGAGAATGCGAACAGGCAATTATTTGGTTATCCATAGTAAATTGTGATCATCAAAGCACTTAGGTTCTGCCCACATGGAAAAGGCCAGGTGAGGAGCGCTGAATAAGCTTAAATTTCTCAATACGCCCCGTACATTTTTAGCGGCACTTAGAATTCTAACTGTAGAGGCGTTCGAGTATGAGGCCCTATATGTACAGCTGATCCCCCCTGTAGGACAGCCGGAAATAGTAGAACCATATATAGTCCACTAATATGAGTCATCACATTTTATTGTTGTTATCTAAAAATGTTTGAGATTATCGATAACGATAACAATATCGATAACGATAATTAAATATTGACCATAGTGAAAATACCATTGAAAATATCGATAGCAGTGAGAATGTAGAAATCGACAATGTTATCGATAAAGGTAGATAAGAAAATATCGATAATTATTTAAAAACAGGTAAATATAACAGTGGCTTGGAATATTGATAACGATAACAATATCGATACCCAAATCAATATCGATGACAATGCCCATAGAGTTATCGGTAACGACAATCGATAATGCTATTGATATTGGTAAAAAATTTGTGATAATACGAGTACTGATAATCTTTAGTAGATAACATTAAAATTGGAGATAACCAAAATTATGTAATAAGGTTAACAGGTTAGGTTTTTCCAAACCGGTTACAACCGGTTTTTGGGATATCTATGGCCGTTTTATTAAATCTTGGTAATAATGGTTTTTTTAATCGACCAACCCGTTTGTTTTTTGTTTCATACAAATCTAGACCTTTCAATAAAGGTCTTGAGTCTTTCGAAGTTTTCACTTTCGGCTTCTTCTAATTTCTCCACCTTCAAAGAAGCTTTTTATGGCAGAAGTGAACTCGGAGGTTTGCCATTGTCTGCCGAAGGGAGACCACTATTAAAAATAATTTTTTTGATATTTCTGGGGCCAAAAATTGAAGCATGGACCTCCCGAGGCAGTAGGTACATCTAAGGACTCGGCTGCGACGATAAGAGCTCTGCTCAAATGCGAAAAAGTAAAAAAATGCAGTAAAGTATTAAAGAAAAGTTAAAATAAGTCTAAACGTGTATTATTCACTGCACTGATTTTTATTTGTTTTACTTTTGATTTAAAAAAAACGTTGAACTTATTTTACTTTTATTTATTCTGAATAAAAGTCACCTTTAGGTTAGTAGTTTTATAGTAATTTTTGGTCATGACTTCGTGTCAAGCGATTTATCTGATTTTTTCTTAATTTCAAAACAGGGAACCGTTTTTTTCGAATTGCAATTTTCCGCATAATTCTAAACCCGGTTTTGGAAAAAAGCGAATAATCGAACACCCTAGTTAATACTAACAGATACAGTGACATGGATACTACAACAGATCCCATAACGATTTTGATAAGGGTAGGTGAGAAATGTTAGTTTATAAAGGCTAACTCCCATTTGAAGGGATAAGGCAAAATATGTTGTGGCTAAAATTGACTAAAAACCTATCAGCCCCCATTCGGGTATAATTCCTCCACAGAGTTTTGTCTTGCTGGTTTAATGGCCTTGCAGTTACTTGCGACACTGTTGACCTGGAACCCAAATAAACTTGATGGCGAATGATTTGATGCGATTCTCCGGCTCTTTAGGATTGTAGCGAGGGAGTTAATATCTTTAAAAGATAAACATAACATTTGTAAGTATCCAATCCACTTCCGTTTTATTACGGCTATCTCCGCTTATAAACCACTTCAGTAGTCAGTCCAGCTCATTCAACTTCGATCCATATCCATTTTCGAATAAGTTTACTGGGGCATTGTTTCACATACAACCACTACTACCTACTTGTATGGCTGTTGGTGGCGAAGGACACACTTGAACCCAGCATCGGTTATAGTTCTAGAATTTTTAAATATCATTATGATAATTAAGGTTTAACACTTTTATCGAGCTACATAGAGGCCTTTTTGAAATAAAAAAGTATATTTTTTTTTTGTGAAAACATCAATGATTCACAAAAGCAGAAGTAAAAGGTGCTATATCGGAGATCACCACATCTCCCCATCAGACTTTTGCATCGAGTTCACGGGGATTTTAATGATATGTGCTCTTTATTTAGAAGAGCACTAGCTTCAAATTTACTTATAATTTTCCAGCAGGCATTTGCACTGGTGTGTATGCATCTATATGTATGTATGAATATAAGTGGTCATTGTGTGTTTGCGTAGAGCGAAATAACTTTAGACACGCTTTTGCTGCGCCTATAATCTATCAAAAAAATAACATTATTGTTCTACAAGCGGATCGCACACTTTGATTAACACGCGCAATAGGGTGTACGAGTATCTGATATTTAGCCTAAAGCAAACGCTGCTGGTTATTATTTGATTTGTAATGCGAAAGTATTTTTATGTTTGCCACTACATTTTTATATTGAGTGTTCTATATTTCGGTGAATGTATGTATGTGTGTGTATGTAGTTTGTTTGAATAGCAGTAAAAATGGGTATCATTTGCTTACAAATGAAAAAAATTGTATACTGTAATTTGGAAGCTGAGTAAAAAAAAATTGCTTTTTAATAAAGTTGTCATAATTTGTAGACCATTTCATGTGAGTAGAAGTGCAGACGTATGCAGTAGTGCAGCACTAGTTGGTCTTAAATATTTCAATAAAGATGCGATTTCTTGCATGGAAAATTAATTTAAATTTGTTGCTTTATAATATTTTTTTTCCATAGTTATGCTATTTACGACTACAGTCTCCTTCTAATAAATACCGCCATTAAATCTGTGTTGCTTAGGTATCTCATTAATTTATACATGGACATGTCCAATAAACTCCTAATCCCCAAATTTGCTTAGTTGCCACTTCAACGCCATCACAACGCCCGATGGCCATTTGGTAATTGCATTTGCAGTGACCGCTGCGCTTTAATTACTACAACTGCTAATTTGCATACCATTAGTACTTATGTATATTTAAATTTTCATTTAGCTAACACAGCAGGAGGCAATGAATTTTTCTGTTTATTAACTGGAGGCTACTGAATTTTCCACGTGCCTCCATTAAATGCCTCGTTGCGTTCTGTGAGTATTGTTTTTTTTTTTGCATATTTTAGACTAAGCGTAAAATGCGACTTGCGACTTCGAATAATTTCATAAATAAAACTGAACCATTTAAATTGTTTTAACAACTTAAATGCGCTGCTACACTGGTTCAAAACTGGAATTTACGGTTCATAATTCACCGGAGCCTTTATTTTTCAACTGAGCAGTTGAGTCCCATTTTTGATTTTTTTTTGTTTGTACTACATTTTTTTCTTAGTGCAAAGTGTAAGGGCTTGAATGGTAGCGCGCACTACATCACAGCGGCCGTCAAATAAGAATTCGGAAATTGCGCTGAATTGGTCTCTTGGATATTGTATACGCGTTCATTCAAAAAATTTATCAAATTGATTGAAAAATGAATGCTTCAGTGAATTGTGAACAGTAAATTCCAACTTTGAACCACTGTGCACTGCAGCTAAGGATAGCGAATAAATTATGGCTTTTAGTATTTGCTGTGCGGCCCATTGGCTTGCTATAAAGCTTTGCGGGGGCTTCAGCGACTTTATGCGCTGGCGTATTTTATTTGCAATTTTGCATAAATCAGAGGTGGCATGCGGCGGCTAGAATACATAAAATACAGGAATTAAATATAATAAAGTTTGCTGAAGTTAGCGACAAGCAAATTACGTAATTGAATGAGGTTTATACTAAAATTTTTGTGTAGGCTTGGATGGTTATTGCAGACATAAATTGAGCAAAGTTCACTGCACAAGTAATTAAATTTTTAGAAATATTCAGGAATCGCCACTTTTGTCTAAAAAAGGCTTCAAAAGTTAATTGCGACGACCTTGAGAGTTCGAAGTCTTTTGATACTTAATAGCATACATATGTATTGCACTGCGCTGAAGTCAGATAATTTCTTCTAAAATAGGTGTTCGGGAACTTCCCTTAAAAGAGAAGAGTCCCCCACGGTCTAAAAAATTCGCTTTTTCATATCCTGTTTGTAAAGTGAAACATACGCAAAGTTGGCGAAAAAAATTCGCTTTTTCATATCCAGTTTGTAAAGTGAAAACTTACGCAAAGTTGGCGAGGAGTGAAAGCACAGTTCGGTACGCATCTAATTTTGACTCCTTTTTGGCGGACTGGAGGCTATGCAAGCTTTAATAGAAGGAAAAGTTTCAATAACAATTTGCAGAAATTGCAACAAATATAAAAACAAAATATGATCAGTTCGTTCCGAAATATCATTTAAAATATATTAAATTCGTTGCTACTGCCCCTTTATCTATTGAATTTATCCAAAGCATAGTTCAGGTTTATCATTAATTTAAAGTGCCACAACCTTGAGTTTTGAAAGTTTAGTTTGCAATAAAATGCATTGCAGTACAAACAGAAAACATTAGTTCATCTACTGGTTAAATTTATTCATTTAAAGTACCCCTTTCAAATACTATATCAGAGCTTAGCCCAAGGTGTAACTTGGTTTCAATACATTTTTGCACTGTGAAATAAAATTGNAGTCTTTTGATTGCCACCAATTAGCTCAACGATTTTGCTAAATTTTATGCATGCATCTTATTAGGTGAGTAAACTTAATTGCTTCAAAAGCAATTTGTGCAATATTTATTTTGTTTTGAAAGCAAAAAAAAAATGTAAATTGGCACAAAGCAATAACTTCGCTATCGAAGTAAAAATTTGCAATAGAAACAAACATTTGCGACAAAAATTTGTTCGAAGCAATGTGAAGAGCATAGGTAGCGATGGCGCATTTGGAGCCATGGATTTTACCTGGGTAAAATATTCGGTTAGGTTAGGTTAGAGGGCCGCCTCCGCAGGTGGATGGACACTTAGTCCTGGAATAGGAAGGAAAATAGCAACATGGAGGCCGGAAGGGTGAGTGTAGAAACAGAAGGCGGAGAAGAAACAGAGCGATGGCACATAAGGCTTCTTATAAGAAAAACTCTGCGCGCTTACAACGAAGCTGCTCAAGTGACTGCTATCCACGATAAAATCTCAGCTTTAGCCTTACACCCATATTCTGCAACACTTTCGTATTCGGATTTTGCTACGAATCGTAGAATAAGGGTGTTAGGCTTGCAAAGACGAGCACCAGCAGAGCATCAGCTATTGAGATAATGCCATCCATCTCATCATCCTCCATGCAGCTGTATGTACATATATGCTTTTAGAGACAGCAGGTGGCAACCCTGTTTTAAAAACATACAGCCTTTTTGCACACCAAATGGCCAAGCACTTTCATTTGACCTCTTATGGTTTTTATTGCAACGAACGGTGTGGCTTTTGGAATATTTTAAGCAGACGGCAACATTATTCAAAAAAAAAAACAAACCTTATTGCACTTCTGAAGGCCAAGTCTTTTCATTTGATAATTCACTTTTTAGTCCAACTAACAGCCTACCTCTTATGAATTTTCATACAGGTGGCAGCCCTCCTCGAAAAAATAAGACCTTATTGCACATCTGGAGGCTAAGCTCTTGCCTTTTAGAACTCGTTTTTAAAAATTGAATGAACTGTGCAATTCTGATGTTATTACTAAACAAATGAATTAACTTATTGTATGTAGGATTGTAATTTTCAAATAGGTGGCAACCCCTCTCAAAAAAAGCTTATTGCACATCCGGAGACCATACCCTTTCACTTGGTACCTTTTTTTAGTCCAACGAACGGTTAAGATCTTATAACTTTTAAAAAGGTGGCAACGCTAATAAAAACATGATACATTATTGAACATCGAGAGGCTAAGCTCTTTCATTTCACATTTCTATTTTTGTAATTCAACCAACGGATCTTATAATTTTTTAGACTGGAAGAAATAATATAGTAGGTACTAAAGATAATACCCCTATCGATACAGTTTATAGGTGAAAAAAGCTCGACTTTGCTTTTTGTAGCATAAATATATAAGTATAAAATAGTAATTTTTAAATAGGTGGCAACCCTTCCCAAAAGAATAAAAGTTTTTGTACATACGAAAGCCATGCCATGGTTTCTCATTTTGTTATCCAACGAACGATGGAATCTTATAATTTTTGGACCTGTGGCAACCATACTCAAAAAATAATATATTATTGCACATTTTCATTTGACTGATGCTTTCGCTTATTAAGATTGAAGGCAGTAATTATCTTGATTGGCGGCGACCCTACTCCAAAAAAAAATTACACACACTAATGCTTATTTAGAGGTCAATTCCTTTCACGTTTTGTAATGCAACGAGCGCTGCGGATCTTATAATTTTTTATACAGTTACTAGCCCTCTAGAAATTCTAACAAAGGTCAGTCTCCTATCGATACAGAATATATCGTCCAAATACATTCAATAGTTTTCGTGATTAGCGTGTTCAAAGAATCTAGACTTCCCTTTATACTTTACACAGATGGATAGACTAATTTTATAAAATTTTAGCACTCGTTCAGCAATAATCCTGTTTCAATAGAAAACGATTTAAGTATTTGTAAACGAAAAAGTCGATAATTTTTAACAAATGCTCTTTATGGTGTGTTTATTACTTTTTTGATTCTTCTACCCTACACATCTCTCTCTCTCTACCTCTCTATTGTTCTCCACACACGCCGCTTCGTCGCTTTGTTATTTGCATTTTAATTATTCGCAACATAAAGATTTCCTATCAGTTTTCACATGAATTGCTGATTGAGTATTCTGATTCACAAGCGCATAATGCCGCTATTCGCTGACCGCTGACCGCCCCCAGCGCCTGCCATCCGCTGCGCGTCATTCTACAAAGTACATTCAACTTCCTAACTGTCTGCGCGCAACTATCCCGCAGACCGATCGCTCGCAATTTTATTACTTCTTTTGGCTTTAGTTTTGCTCTGCGTGTTAATCGAGATAAACCTGCTTACATAATCATCTCTTTGTCGAAAAACGTAGCCCATATCCGCAAGCGCTTACAATATCCATTGCATTAATCTGAAGAGTCAGTGTCATTGCCATTGCGCTGCATGCGCTCCAACGCGCGCGCTCGTCATAATCAACGCGATTATCATGATTATCGTCACCTCTGGCAGCGCGTCACGTCGCGTCGCATTGTTGCTTCGACTTGCACTCATCGCACATAAGCCACAATATTTTACCACCTGGTGTGGGACATTGCCATCGCTACCGTCTGTGGTGGCATAGCACGTAGTAGCTGCGTAGTTGGCTGCCGCTGCGCCACCTGCTTTGGCGGCGAATTTTGTGCGAATAAGTATGTATGTAAGTACTTACTTGCGCGCCATGTTCTACCATTTATTTGGCCCATCGCACGTTTCGGGGGTATTTCCATAGCTGTTGTCATTGCGTGCTATGTGTCTTCTGCGCTTGTCATATTTTTATTTTATTGTATTTCTTTTTTTTTATGGTAAATTTATGCTTGTTTCGCCGGCTGTTCACTTAAATACATTTCCAAGCCGGTAGTTAATCAGCCCGAGCGTTGTTACATACATATGTACACACATACATGTCCTAGGGCTTTATACGCACTTTGCCGTTGCTTCTACATATTTACATAAATATTCTTAGTGGCTTCATGACAACTGACTTCAAGCACCAACTCGTGCCTAACATTCTAATGCCGCTAAGTGCGCTTGTTCTAGTTTGTTGAAGACCCGTTTTTTGCCAATTCATGTTTTGCTCGGCTTTTTAACAGTTATTAATTGCTTGTAGCCAATAAATTGTGTGTACATGTAAATTCTCTAATTTTTTTTTTTTTGGTTCTGCAGCTCCACCCAACCACTTATCGCGCTCACATTTGGCGTTGGCAACTGCTGGTATCGTTTGGTATTATATTGGTATAAAATTTATGGCTGGTGACGATCTTTATTTGGCGACCGCTGTGCCAAATTGTGTAATTTTCATACGCAAATAGCGAACATTATGGGGTCATTAGAATTTGGCTCTCCATGATCTTTATGAGTTGCTGCTTATTCGATTTACTTCTAATTTATTTATTCTTCTTCATACTAAATAATTTATGCGGAAACGTAAGTAAGACATGGGGTGAGCTACAAAATGATGATTAATGGTAGTTTTAGAAATGAAATAAGATAGTTGGGATATACTTAAGCTCTAGAAATATGCAAAAGAGATTTTAAAATTGTGGATCTAGTTTCAATTTGCAAAATTCGTAGTAAATATGATATATTATTATCCTCTCTTAAGCATATAGGTGGCGAGCATTGTGTGAAAGAAACAGCCATTTCGACGATAAGCCAGTTTAAGCTGAACTCTAGTCCGTAGTTCTGCCACTCAGCCAGTTATAATATTTGCGCGTAAACTAAAATGTTGTACAAGCAGATAAATTTGCCGATACTTTTCACTTTATAAAATTAGACGCTTCGGCATAATAATAATATTTTAGCGCTTACACTTTTGCTAATTGCTTGGCCGAGCTTCTCCTACAATTTATGGTGTGCGTCTTGATGTTATTACACAAATGGAGAAACCTATAGTTTTATGCCGCCTCCGCACGACAAATGGATTTTGTGTGAAGCTTTTCGAATACACTCGCAGGTTTGCCATTGTCTGCAGAGGAGCGACGGTTGTTAATCAACAATTCCTTCTACAATTTCTTTGGCATGTTGCTTTGAACAGGAATCGAACCTTGGTCCTAAGGATTGGTAGTAGATACAGAGCAGCCTCGATATACATACATTCACTATTATGGAAAGGCCAAGTAATACGGCAAGTTTAACAAGACGAAAGGTTGTTCCAGCATTAATTGGCTTCTAGAATAGTTTGACTTCTTATTCTCTGTCTAAAGGTGGTCATTGATAGATGGGTGGGTAATTGTATATTTCCTTCCTAATAAGCGGTTAATTCTATAATGCCTTAGTAAATAAGAGTGAGTCTAAAGAGTTCAGCGCTAACTGACTATCAAGAAAGATGTAGGCTCTTTCCTCTCTGTACGTTTTTTACCGGGGCTCTATGCTGCCTGAGTTCAGTTCAGATACCGTTTTGCACCGAGCAGCAATAGGATAATTTTTCACTAAATTAGCAGATGAAATGTAAGTGGAACTATAAGGCTCTCTAAGTTTAACTTGGGAAAGTAAGCTGCTAATGTCAGCCTTGAAATCCAACGGAGAATCACTCTTGCCAACAAGTGCTACTTTTGACTGAGTAGGCAATTGATAAATGAAGTCCTCTCTCGACGAACAAAAAAACACTCTATCACTCCCTCATTGGGCCTTCTGAATTTAAACTAAGCAATTGCTTTTGCTTAAAATTTCAAACCTTTTACTTAAATTTTTTTTAAATAAATCGGGTAAAAGGTCTGAAATTTTAAATTAAAATTTTTTGGTTTGACTTCACCCTTTGTATGCGCTGATGTTCCCACTCTTTTCCAGGTAGGCAAACACAGCTACGAATAGAATCAGAAATACCTGGCGTAATCTTAAAAATTTCATGCCGTTAAAAACTGGCTTGAATTGCTTATTGCTTTACACTTTATTCGGCAGAATGAAGATACGATCTAAACTCAACTCAAGGATTAAGCTTTGGTCTAGTGCACCAGGAGAGCATCTGAGTTTTTATTTGAGGAAATCAAGCTGAAAATATCAATCCTCGCAGAGAATTCTATACTAAAAAGTTGAGGAAATATTGAAGGATTACGTGCACCAGCCGCACTAATCTGAATAGCCGCAGAGTTTTGAGTTACCGAGGTAAGTTAAAGATCATTAATATGACCTCAAACGTTAACGTAAATACTGGCTGACAAATCGATTAATCGACTAAAACAGTGATGAGACAATTTGAGAAACATGCATGCATTTCAGCATAAATAAATGGCGCCTCGTGAGTGAAGTTTCTTACTTACTTATTCCAGTTTTGGTGCTTATTAAAATATTGATAAAGGTATTTTTCTATTACTTGTCTGCACAAACAATGCACAAACAAATACGGGCCATTATATCATTGCGTTTGGCACCTGAAGATTGTGAAATTTTTAAGTCAACAACTCAATAAAAGATTGTTCCCATATTATTATTAATACAACTGCCCCAAAGAAACCCCAAAATAATAAAACCACCAAACTCACTTAGTTTTGCTGCACAAATACCACGAACTCTGCAGATTTCAAATATTACCATTAAACTTCACAAAAACTAATTGAAACTTGGTTCGAATCGATCCGCGAACCGCCATCTCCAACACCAAACAAGTTGCCACATTAAATGGCCAAACACCAAGTTTCAAATGCCGAGGCGCCAAAGTT
>NW_016169787.1:0-16851 GCF_001687245.7 Rhagoletis zephyria
GTTGGTTTCATCCCATCCCGATTTTGACTGTCGCATAGTGTTATTTAATCAAAGCTGTCTCTAAGGACAAACACTCTTTGTGTGTCAAACTAAGCGGATTATGCTGAACTCCAAAAAAATTTTAATGAAATGTGCACAGTAAATTCTACATTGTGAATCTAAACAATAATGATACTTTGTATACATATGAATGAATTATTTACATAAAAATATTTTACTTAAGTGAATTAGTACTTAAAATTAATTGGCAAATCATCAAGTGAGGGTGTTGGTAATAGATTAATCAATACTGTCATACATCTCTAATACATATCATGTTACACATCTCTAGTGATGACTTTGAATAAAAAATTTTATTAATTCTCTTGCTTTGCATCTTCAAAAGACTCACACGTATTTTTCTTTATTCATCACATCAAAGAACCACGCCCACCTCCTGTTTAAAGGTAATTTCCAAAAACATGAAAATCTCGATAAATTAGTAACTACTTAAGCAGNTTTTGCAGGTGGTAAGCGATATGTACATTAACTACATATGTATGTATGTACAGATTTTTTATAGGTCCCCCAAAAAGTATTAAAAAATTGTAAAGGAAACAATTGGCTATTATTATTGCAAGTCCCCTGAAGAGAAATAGAGTTTTCTAATAGAAAAATATTGATTTTCAAGGATTAAAGATTTTTCCATATAAAATACATGAAAAACTTTGAGCGCTTTGATTTCGAAATAAAAAACAAAAACATGGATGAATTTTGTCGGTATGGAACAATGCCGGGAGTGGGAACATTAAAATTCGGCACATATACATATGGTTAATTTTAAAGAAGGCTATGCACTTACCTTGCTGAATGTATCATGAATATTATTTCCGATGCATATCTATACATTTATAAGCGTTTATGTGCACACCTATATACATATGTATTTATGAACTGCAGAAAGATGAAAAGCAGCAATACGTCCGGCGGTGACATTTTCTTCACAGAATTTCAGTGGAAAACATTCACCCACTTAACACAACTATTTTTCACTTTTCACCACATTTTTTTCATTTACCCAATTAACTTATGAATTAAATTATTGAAATGAAACACCTTCCATTTCCCGTCCCTTTCCATAGAAAGGAAGTGAAGCATACTAAACAAAAACTTACACGCGGTGATGTATTTTTAAATTGAATTTCACTTTATCGAACACTTTTTATCTTTCTTCATGCAAAATTACATTTAATTACCTGCTTTTATTCACTAAAACACAAATTTTCACAATTTTTCCGATGCATATCTATACATTTATAAGCGTTTATGTACACACCTATGTACATATTTACATGTCTACATATATATTTATGAACTGCAGGATGATGAAAATCAGCAAAACATCCGGCGGTGTCATTTCCGTCACAGAATTTCAGTGGAAAACATTCACCCACTTAACACAACTATTTTTCACTCTTCACCACATTTTTTTCATTTACCCTATGAATTAATGAATTAAATTATTGAAATGAAGCACCTTCCATTTCCTGTTCCTCCCCATAGAAAGGAAGTGAAACAATCTAAACAAGAACTTATACGCGGAAATGTATCTTTAAATTGAATTTCACTTTATCGGACACCTTTTTATCTTACTTCATGCAAAATTACATTTAATTATTTGCTTTTATTCCATAAAACACGATTTTTCACAAGAATTGTAAAATATGTACATAGTCGGAGAAGCCACGCCGCCAAAAAAACTGACAGTTATGCTTGTAAACATACACGGAACCAGAAGTTCAGAAATCGTAGAAAAACTTGCGGGTAGATGACGCGGTGAAATTTATGTCGCTGCTACCGTTTAACTGGCAAACTAGAAATTTCTCATATTAATATTCGCGGCGACATCTGTGGGTGAAATCACCCGTTGCTTGAACATTTGACATTTATGCTTGCGTGTTTTCCCGCTCCATACCAGCTGGTAGCGGCAACAGCTGTAGTTTATTTATAAATTTTCTTATCAAAGCATATTCCGGCCTCGGTAAACTGATAAGGGAAGTGAACATCGAATATCTTAATTTGAACCAATAAAGTCATGTCAGCCAAACTACAGCATATCCAGAACCTGCGGCACATCTTTAAACGTTCTGCGGAGTCGGTACGACCAGCACAACTGCTCAGCGAAGCCAACCAGTATATTCTTAGACCACAGCCCAGTGAAGATGGTCGCCGGCTGAGTATACAAATACAAGGTAAAACTTTGGATATCACCCGTAAACACTGTCATGTAGTTGGTTTCGGTAAAGCTGTGCTCGGCATGGCAGTGCAACTGGAGAAGTCGCTCGGGAACCGCCTGGTGAGTGGTGTTCTAAGCATACCAGTGGGCACAAGACAGCGATTCCGTGATGTGCCCGAGATGCAGCTGCCAACAAACTCGATAATTGAAATTTTCGAAGGCGCACCAAACAATCAACCCGACGAGCAGGCACTCCAGGCGGCACAGCGCATCAAAGCACTCGCCGCGAATATGACCGAAAATGATATACTCTTTGTGCTGATATCTGGCGGTGGTTCTGCGCTATTGCCCCTACCGCGTACGCCCCTCAAACTGTCGGAGAAGATGCAGCTAGTACGTCGTTTGGCAAATTGTGGCGCAACTATCGATGAAATGAATGTCTTGCGCATTGCTTTGTCCGACATAAAGGGTGGTCGGCTGGCAGCCGCCGCACGTAACGCTTTTGCTGTCGTCTCGTTTGTCATCAGTGATGTTGTGGGCGATCCGGTCGACATAATAGCCAGTGGTCCGACTTGTTGCGCTCTAGCAAAACGTCTGTCGGCGAAAGAGGTACTAGATAAATATGAATTATTCGCCGATTTACCTGAGCATATCCGCGTGCTAGTGGAGCAGCCGGAAGTGAGAGCAGAAATGGAACCAGCACGCAATAATTATATTTATATGGTAGGCGACAATCGCGTTGCAACAGCGCAGGCTGTGCAGGAAGCACTACAGTGTGGCTACAATCCTTTCATTGCCGGCACAACAGTGGAGGGTGAAGTGCAAGAACTTGTCAGCCAATACAAAGATTTTTTGCAAGACCTTTGCAATTTTCGCAAGGGTGCACTTGATGAGCATGAATTGAAAAAAAGATTCCCCTTCGATGCGCGTATCTTTCAGCATTTCCTAAAGACACTTCTCATGTGTGAGCGCACGAAGAAGCCACTGCTACTGATATTGGCAGGTGAACCCACAGTCAAGGTAAGTATCTAGCGCCCTTCGCTAAGCTGGCTCGCGTTAGTAAAAATCTTACGTCTTCCTTCTGCAGGTCACTGGCACCGGTTTGGGAGGCCGCAATCAGGAATTGGCTTTGCGTTTGGCGCTCGCTTTATACGAAAATGCGGATTTCGAAAATGTCATCTTTCTTAGCGCCGGTACGGACGGTATTGATGGTCCGACACCAGCAGCAGGTGCAATTGGTTGCGATTTGGTGATAAGCGACTTTCTGAAGAACACCTCTATGAGTTTAAACGATGTGAAGGCTTACCTGCAAAATAACGATTCGTATAATTTTTATAAGAATTTGAACGGTGGCGAATATCATGTGCTGACTGGTCATACAGGCACTAATGTAATGGATCTGCAATTCTTTTTGATTGCATAGTATTAGTACAAATATGGACGAAATTTTAAATGAGAGCTGAACGTGTAACGTAATAGTATGTTTGCCGGAGGGAGTTTGGATTGCGCTTTTAAGTAAGTACATACATACATATATTCAAATTAGAAGCTGTAATTCTTAGTAAGGAAGTGTTTCTTCTAGCAACTTTGAAGGAAAATCCGTTAATTTATGTATAAAGAAAAACATAGTTCCTGCTGCATTTAATATTGTTGTTTCGTTATTATTTACCGATATACATGCATACATATGTAAATAAATACTTTCTAATCTTCTGAATATACTTTGCGTAAATAATAGATAATTTATTTTAGAAGTGCAGGTATTAAGTAAATAGAATTTCGACCAAGTCTGCAATCCTTTAATGATCTTGCTTATAGCTTTTGGTTTCGACAACAGTCTACGTAACCGGAACGACCCAGATTAACATCTAACCGAGGATTGTCACTCCATTAATATTCCTTAAAAACTCTCTGAGAGATTTGTATGTGGATACAACAACGACATTCAATTGGTTGTACCAGCTGCAGCGTTAGACTAAAGCAGGTCTCTTATGGAAGCTGAAACTTTTCCTCCATGTCTGCATACAAATCTGCTGTTGTTGGAGCGGCTACAATAACCCCGCTCAGATTGGTTAGTTCTCAGTCTTTGTGGTCAAACTCAACTGACGGAAGACTCAAGAAGCGTGCAGCCTCTATATGGTCTGTCCACAGGGACAGAGGCGTTAGTTGCGTTGGGTTTTTCGGGCATACGAAAAGATAATTCGGGTCGTGGGGTGTCTCTCCGCATGCCGGACATTTGTTTGGCACATCTGCATCAAATCTGCTCAGATATGAGTTCAACCTGCTGCAGTAGCCAGAGCGAAAATGGGCTATTATGGTACGTGTCTCGCGAGGCAGACGAAGCTCCGTCTCGTCTATGTCTGGTGGTTGTGTGCCCAGAACGGCATTCACAGGTCTGGAATCTACGTAACTTGAGACTGACTCACTGTGAATGCCGCTCAAGGCCCGTTGATAAGCTAAAGGGTCCAGAGGTTTCTTTATGAACCTCTGGACTTCGTCCGTCAGTTCGTAAAGATGCCTTATGACGTGCCTTGGCAAGGCCTCCTCTGCAAGCAGGTATATGTTCGGGTGTTGTGCTCCTTTATAGAGAGCATTTTCGCCTCGTCATGCAGGTGCTGTTATGGCATCCGGTCGCTGTCCGTAGTGCGGTGTTTTATGCTCTCTGTAGCTTCATCCATTGCCATATAAATCTGTTGAATCGGTTGTTGGCTATAGTCCTGAATCTTGTCCGGAAGTTTGGCTCTGTTTTAAACAAGTGTCTGTTGTGATTGCTGTAGCATAATTGTGGATAATTCAACAAGCTTTCGAGGAAAACTTATTCAATGGTTTTTCCCACTAGCTTTCTTAAGAAGCCAAATAATTCTGAAATGATGGAATTGACTCCCTTAGGCCTTAGTTTATTCAGTAGCATGGAAATTCCGTCCTAGGTTAAGGCTTTGGCCGGATTGATTGTTGAGCTTAATCCTGAATATTATTCGAAAGTTATCTATTGTTGTTGCCGCTGGTGCAGTAAGGGTCCAAATTCCTTAAGGAGTTTCTTGGGGCATTCCTTTGATCAGATATACATGAATCTATATCGTTCTGTTTGAGTAAACCGGACGTCAAGCTGTAAAAAGTAATACCTAAACTTAGCCTTCAGTTTGGAATTGGTAGCATCAGCCTCTTTTATTTCTGAACTACAATTGATGGAAATTCCCAATTTGCGCAACTAAGTTCCAAATCGCCATTTGAATGTGGTTGCGCTTATTGGATATTAAGATTATTTATAATTTAAAAATAAAAGAGGCTGAGGCTTTGCATTGATGCAATTTGGGACTCAGCCTTTCACTATCGAAGGTTTTCGAAATTTTGCCGAACCCAACGTGCTAGGAAAAAATCAGAGCTGATGTACGCTTACTGGCATTTATGTTGATGCTTAACCCAAGCGAGTTTTTAGGGAATCAGCTGGAAGGTTTTTTGGACCACATACGAAGCATT
Source organism: Rhagoletis zephyria (assembly GCF_001687245.7). NCBI lineage: Eukaryota > Metazoa > Arthropoda > Insecta > Diptera > Tephritidae > Rhagoletis > Rhagoletis zephyria. Next base: position 5,693 of record NW_016169787.1, read on the forward strand.
AAAAATTGTACATATGTATGTACTTATGCAACAGCATAAATTTATTACATTTTTATTTGAATTCTTCATTAATTTATTAATTTCTGTATGAACAAAAATACTTATGCAGCTTTAAATAAAATTCTAAGTCCAAGTCCATAAGTATATCTGCCTAATTGCCTCTAGTAGGTTCAAATGTATTGTGAAACATAGTTGAATTGTGCGTTGTTCCTTTAGCATACGATTCTCGTACACTTATAAATTTGCAAAACGTTTTAATTAATTCAATGCAACCTTGAGTCATCATAAATTTCTTAGTAGCTTAGTAGCTGACTCCTGATTCAGATTCTTTCCCTTGCTCTACTCAGATTTTGATTCTCCGCACTAAAATTTTTGCAAGTTTTTTGCAGTCTTATTTGCTTTATTTAAAAATTTTAGTCTCGCTTTTTGAATAAATGGAATTCCTCAAATGGCAATTAATGTCATAAGTATGTACTTGGAAGCTGCGCATTTCGCCGGTGTTGAATCATTGGCGCTTCTGTTTAAAATAAATTAAAGTGAATTGTCCACACATACCAACCACTTGTTCGTACTGCTATGCACATGTCGTACTACTCACTCAATTTGTTCGCCCTCCAATAAAGCGACACCCCAGCTGGGTTCATAGTGAGCCAGCCTCCTTCTCGCATACATATGTACATATGTATGTATGCAAATAAGTGACAAATCAACTAAAGCAAAGTTCAATTGAATTTGTTCAAATATGCATAAAAAACGCGCACACTTTTCGTATACATATTTACATACATACTTACAAAGATCTATTCCTTGTATAAGTCGTGTAAACGGCTAAAAATTTATGTCGCATGCAGCGTTCCAATACCCACAAGACATTTTAATTTGAGGGTTTTCTCCGGGCTGGCACTTTTATAAGTTTTGTACAAAAGGCTCAGAAAGGTTGAAGTGACCGCTTAAGACTGCGTCTTCTCCAAATAGCCTAATCTCTTAATGGGTGCATTGTTGCCGATCAGAGAAGTTTTGCATTTTTTTCAACCCAGTTAAATAATGATTTCTATTCCATATCAGGCGGTAAACAGCAGTCGCAGTGTGACCCTCATATGTGGGTTTCAATTTACTTAGCCAATTGCCAAATTATTTCAAAACTTCTCTTTAGGGAACAGCAAAGCGTGCCAAAACAGCTTACCTAGAAAAGCCTGTTTCTTTTCCGAGTACACCGTTTTTCGTTTCGTTTGAGCAAGGAAATTGGCGGACTTAAAAATTTTCATGAGAATGAATATATCTTGTGTAGACATTGGGAAGTCCTTGTTATTCTGCTAGTTTTATAATTTTTTAAAACACTTTTTGTTATTGAATTTGAATGCTGCTATCGCAAAATTTATTAGATTCATTAATTGGGCATTGAATACACGGGTCAAGCGCCTATTGATATGCATGCATAAGTATTTATGTGCACATTGTTGGAAATTAATAAAATTATATACCCAGTAGTTAATTTCAGGAGTTAAAAGCCCTTCCGCAAGGCCTTCCTGAGAGTCAAGAGGCTTTCCACTCTACATTCGTTTCTCCTTTCTTTTTTGTATGGAGTGGCAAAAATTGAAGGGCTACTTCGTGCGCTATCCATGGAAGGCATTCGAGAAGGGCTTTTATAGAACGTACTTCAGAAGGTCTTTTGAAGGAGTTTTTTTTAAAGTTGCTTCTTTAATTTAAAAAAAAAATCATACATCTTTGAAGTATTTGCTTAAGGTTTTTATATCAAATATGTGTTATTGTAACTTAAAATGTTTATTGAAACTAATTTGTAATGCTAAATAATATAAATTTATGCATTCGCGTAAATTGTAAATACAGCGTGGCGACGAATAACTGTTACCCAGGTTTTTTTTTGAGAAATTAAAGGGTCCTTTATAGATTTTGCGAAAAAAATTATTTTATTGTTAATTTTCCACAGATTAAACTTTAGTTGTATTAATTAGTTTTTAAATTTTAGTCCCTATTTACATTTTGTCGGCCGCTGTGGTGTAGTGGTAAGCAGTGCGCGCTTCCATTCCGCAACGCCTGGGTTCAAACCCTGGTCAAAGCAACATCCCAAAAAAAATAGAAAACGGTTTTTTCTTAACAGCGGTCGTCCCTCGGCAGGCAATGGCAAACCTCCGAGTGTATTTCTGCCATGAAAAACAGCTTCTCATAAAAATACAATCGCCGTTCGGAGTCGGCGTAAAACTGTAGGTCCCTCCGCTTTGTGTGACAAGATCAAGGCGCACACCACAACTCGGAGGAGAAGCTCGGCCAAACCCTGACATATGTGTAAGCGCCAATCTATTATTATTATTATTTACATTTGGCAGCAGTGTAAACTTTGACAGAAAAGTTCATTTGGCACGCTGGTCTTCGACAGTTAATTTATTTCATATCTTCTGTAACCATAGGCTAATTTTCTCCAGTTTGAGTCCCTTATACTCCCCCTTCTGTCCAGCATAAGGCTTCATACTCAAAAATCGAATAGACTCGGAACTGGTGACTAGGACGGCAATTCGTTCGAACAACCCTATACAGTGTTTCTTTTTTTTTGTAATTTTTTATACAATGCCTAAGAAAAAATACACCTGAAAAAGACTTGCTTAAGAAGGCCTCCCTAAATTATCTTCTGGGTAAGTACATACATATGTATGTATATGCATGTACATATCAATGCATATAAGTATGTACAAGTGCATATTATTATGGACAGTGTTACCGTTGTGCGATTAAAGTGTAAAAATGACACTTTTTGCATGTCGATGCCACCTGACACCGACTTTAAAAAAAGTAGGCTCATTTTGAAACTTTTCTTAAAAACCAAGCGACTTTTGCCCTTTTTCTTTGATTCCAAATTCTATATACACATTTTGACCATTTTTTTCATAAAATATATTCCTTTTTTCGTGTTTCAAAATGCTTTTAGCATTTACTTTTTAAGGGCACTCAAAAATTACACCTCTGGCAAGATTTTGGCTGATTCAACCTTTTTATTATGTCAAAATTTTTCCACAGAAACGTCCAGAAGCAGCATGAATTAATGCACCGCTTTTGTAGCTTAGCATTTCCGCAATCTACTATTTGTGTCAAATTTATTTTCGTGACTCCGGTACAAACAAATAATCTGCGATAATTATATACAAACGTAAAAGGCTTAACTTTATTGTAATAATTGTTATCTCCTAATGTTCCTTTTTTGTGAAGTACAGTTCTAACAGGCTAACCTAATATTCACGCACGCCGCCAATTTATTGTCAAAAATTTCTCATGCACATGCAACTTGTATGAGATCAACCGAAATTGAACGGCGTGCGTATGAAGCTAACTCAATTTCCAATTTTTGTTCTGCGTGACATTTTGATTTGACGTTTCGCTCAATGAAATCAAATGCAAACGCATGCAAGTCAATTTCGGGTGACGCAAAAAAACAAATTCGACGGCATGCGTACCAAAACGCAAGCCGCGAATATTAGGTTAGCCTGTCACTGCAATTTTGTTTTCACAATAAATGCAAAATAAGCTTATTTCGCCTTTTAAATATTTTTATCTAAAGAGAAAAAATATTTTTGACAGAAAATATGATCACCCTTAGCAATTTATTAAAAATAATGGGGCATACTCATATGTAGATGAAATAGAGTCGACTCTAATGTCAGGTGCAGTTTTTTTTTACAGAAAATTATGTCAAAAGCTATAACTACCTTTAAGCTGGAATCTCACGATTGCCGCAAATGTACCAATCTAGCACATTTTTTATTGTGCCCAATCGAATTCTGTTTATTGGGCACAATAAGCACAATATATGCCTCGATTGCCGCATGAATCGATTTATTGTGAAATCACACGATTGGGACATAAAGTTAGGGTGCGTCAATCGTGTGATCCGGCCTTTAGAGTCGATTTTATTTCGACTATAAATATGCCCCAATAAGTTTCGAAAAGTAAAATAATGAAAGTCTATATATATGTACATGGTATAAAAGATTTAAATTAGTTGAAGACACTTTTTTCAGCTGTGATACTTTTTTGCGACTTTCGAAATTTTTTTCAGCTGCATGTGCTGCATAGACATGCTGGAATGCAAAAATTAACAAACTATTACAATTGATTAGGTTTAATTGGTGACATACATTTATTCTTGATTTAACTTGTTTTTGTGTATGAAAAAAATCCAAAAATTAAAAGTGTAATTAATCAAATGGAATTGGATGAAACTAATTCAACGCATAAGTTTAAGTATACCAATTAAAGGAGTATACACAGATATCTTCAATTAGTTGCAAGTTGTTATTATATGTTATTTGCCTTGTATGGAGTAATACAGCAAGTGGTTCAGGGAAAATTCCCTGCGACCTAAAGGAAACCTCTTGCTACCTGCTAGTCGCTTGTTTCAATTGGAGTTCAAATAAAAGAGTTCTAAGTAAGGTTTTTTTTATACCCGAGCGCACTTGTGCACACGACGAAAAATAAGAATATTATACATTTTTGGAAAATGGGCGTAGCCACGCCCACTTATGGTTACATGTGTATATCTTAGGAACCGCTGCAGCTATTTTTTCCAAACTTGGCACAGTTGTTGGCCTTCGCACAGCATATTAAACGGCCGAAAATTTTTATAATCGGACAATAACCACGCCCATATCCCATATAACGGNGAGAAATACAAAATCTTCGATAAATCAGTAAATATTGAAGCTAATTTATTCAAAATTGATGCTTGCAACAATTCTTTACCAAGAAATACGTTTATGGTAAAATTTTGGAAGATGGGCGTGGCACCGCCCACTTATGATCACATATATGTATTTCAGTAACCGTTCTACCCATTTGTAACAAACTCGGTATTTTTATTGTGCTTGCCACATAAAAGCAAAACGTTGAAAATTATTGAAATCGGACTAAAATTACGGCCGCTTTTCAAATAACGGTAAATTTCAGAAATGCTTGAAACTTGAATATTTCGAAATTGAGGGACGCTAATTTACTCAAAATTGATACACCCCGGCTTACCATGTAGTGCTAGTTTTCGCAAAGGTGAAAAAACATATATTTAATGTTTGCGCCGGGTATTTAATGTTCGGCTCCGCCCGAACTTAGACTTTCTTACTTGTTTTTAAATAAGTATGCAAAATGGCTGCCGATCATTCTTTTACATTATACGAGAAATGTATTACGCTTTTTTCCAATTGTGTCTCTAGAACTTAACCAATTGCTCCTTAGATTCTACAAATTCAAGGCAATCTCTCTTTAACCAAAGTAAGGAACCAAATGAACTTTTAATTTGTTATGACAGAGTTATCCTCCACTATTTCAAGCAAGTGTTGCGTATTTTAGCGAGCGAGTGACAAAAATTATCTTAAAAATTACGATTAAAATATTATTGTCTTGGAGAAATTATGAAAGTTATACCATTTCCCAGAAAGAATACTTTTAAGATATATACATATTTATGTTTAGATGTAGTATGTGCTACATATAAAATACACATTAGTCGAATATTATTTATGTCATACATTAAAAAAAAATCAGAATTGAAAAGCGCTGTTAATTTCTTCATAATCCAATGTTAGGATATAAACTAAATTACTTTGGGGCCACCTTACAAAAAGGATTAAAGAAATCGATTAACGTCGTCCAAAGTTATGCGGTATCATACATACAAAAAAAATATTCGGACGTATTGATAACCTCCTCCTTTTTTGAAGTCGGTCAAAAAGAGAAACAATTCTTTATCTTGCATTTTTTGTGTTCAGATACTGTAATAAGCGCATTTTATTATTTTGGAAAGAAAATGGTAGCAGATAGTAGGTAAAGCGGAGTAGCGTACTACATAAACTTGTAAATTTTTTCCACAAACCGTAGTAAAACTACTACGGAAATCTGGGTCTGGTCAAGGTCGCACAATGTCACATTATGTGTTCTGTTGTTTCCAGTTTTTTTTTTTATCACAGAAGCTGCATTTATGAGAACTAAAAACTAAAAAGGTGCGGCAAGCGATTTATTATGTTAGTGTTTGTATACTCTGCATGGAATGCTTGATACCTTGTCCTTTCGGGCTCGCTCTTTAAAGCCCAAAATATATCCATATTGCTTTATACCTAATTTCCAAAGTAAAGACATATGGTCGTTTCCAGTGGAAGGTTATAGTACGATATAGATTCGCAAAAAATGTAACCGCTAGGTAACGCTGAAGCCAAAATAAAAAATATATTCGACATAAAATTAATGTTTTATTTGCGTTAAAAATTAATCCAAAAACAATATTAACAAAAAAAAACTTTCAATGGGAGCTTTAGTAACCTAACGTCAGCAGGATAGATTTTTACATTTTTTAACTTAGAAAATTAATCTTAAATACTTCAAATATTAAAAGAAGTTTATAAAATATTTTATTAATTACATTAACATTGTAATGTAGATTTACAATTCGTTACAATACAAGGGTTCTGGTACTCGATTCCCAAAAAAATTTCGTTTGAAAACTATCGAGTAAAAAGTATTGGTATCGAATGGCAAAAATATCGATATGGTATCGTATCGTATCGAAATTCGTGTCCCTAATACGAAATATGTATCTCAATGTACCATCGCTGAAGGGGAGCTTTTGAAATATATTACTTCAAGAAACTAAATTTATCACCAGCACAAGTACTTCTCCGCGGCATTTTTTATAACCACCATATATGTACATATCGAGCCCTAACCGCCAAAATAACGTAAGCGACATTTTTTTCAAAATTTTCTTTTTGATGCAGAAATGCATCTAGATGCTCTAAGAATATTTCTGCATCAAAAAGGAAATTTTAAAAAAAATGTCGCTTACGTTATTTTGGCGGTTAGGGCTCGATATGTATGAACGCGTAGGTACATATGTGTGTATGTCAAAGTGCAAATGTCGCGTTGATTTATTAATTAAGAGCAGCCATATGTAGCACTCGAGTATCGACAGTATTTAGGTCTGCATGAATGGGGGTTGGTCACTGCTCTTGCACACACACTTTCATCCATATATATGAATGGCGGAGGAGTAATGTGCCACCAGCTAATGAAGTGTCATGTTGGTGTTTGTAGCGATGCGTGGCAATCCGCGCCAAGTACATAAGCTTTAAATTTAAATTGACTTGTTCACTTGCGCGTGGATACTCAAGCTGCTGAACTGAAATAAAGAACAAAATTTAATTACTGGCCAGAGAGAAAAAAAATCGACGAGTAGCAATGGCATGAATAACACCAGCCTAATTACGCTATAACTTCACAGCTAACCATTGTACATATATATATCTATATATGTATGTGTGTAATGTTTATATTTAATAATTGTCACACAGCAGATGATCACATATTGTGCCCGTAGTAGAAGCAATGCTCTTCCAGACATGAAGACGACGACTTTAATTTTGTATGCACAGAGTACGAGTATGATAAAATATGTACTTTAAAGCATGAAAAATTGGAGTGATTAATGGGTTCGTAGATGTTGACCTTTATAAGTATTTTTGTACTTATTTGTTGTTTTTATTACATATATCTCATTTATCATTGCATATCCGTAGGCCAGTCACTTGGCAATTTAAATTATTTTTATAAGTGGCAACTCTGAAAAGTGCTTTTAACAACACCTTTGCTTCATATCAATAGCATATTGCTATACTTTATTTAACTTAGAAAAAATGTGCATAAATTTTTGAAAGGTGGCAACTCTGTTATTAAGTACTTTAAAAAATGTTTTGTGTAAATACGCAAGAAGCCCAAGATTGTAATATTTTACTTAACTTTCTAGGCAAATCGAAATTGATTTTTTAAACATGTGACACTCAAAAATATTTTCGAGAAATAAGGTTTGACGCCCATATTGTAAAAGCCCATTAATTAATTTGAGTTTCAAAATAAAACTTTCCCAACCCTTTTTTTGTCGTCCATATAAAAATATTTCATAAATATCAAAAATAAATTTGACTTTCAAAAAAGGTGGCAACCGTGTTTATTTTCTTTTTTGAAATAAAGCCCGTTTAAACCTATTTCAATTGAAATCCATGTGGTTATATTTGAGTAAACTATTTTAATTTAATATAACTTTCTAACCAGGGGGCAACCCTCTGCTATGTTAATTCAGGATATAATCTCTCGGCGAGCGAAATTTTATCAAAATACTTTCAGGCTTTTGAGCGTGAAGAAGTAACAAAAGATACTGAGTCACATATTAATAGTACGGGTGGCAACCTTTTTCAAAAATATTTCCGAAATAAATCTTTCTTTATTTTCTTTCGGTTTTTCGCCATATTATAATACTGCCCTTATGTTATCAATAAAAAAGGTGGTAACTCTTTAAAAATATTTTCGAAACAAAGCTTTCCTAAACCTTTAATCGAATTTGTCTATTTAAATAGGTGGCAACCCTCTGTGAATAGCACCCTATATGTTAACCAAGGTCATACGCTATCTGTGAGGCCAATTTTAAACAAAATATCTGTTTAGAATTTTTTAGTGTTCGCCTATAAGTTCAGCCTTAAGTAACTTAGCTGCCGTATATTTTTTGAAATTTCAATTATTGATGAACTACTATAGTTACCTAAAAAAGATACTCATACTTGACTTAGTCATTCTGGTTTTAGTGAAATTCGTCTGGACTATCAGCAATATTCTACAATCTACAATTAACGATCTGGCTGGGTGGGCAAAAAGAAACGGTTAACCCCTCCAAAACCGAACTTGTTCTATTCACCAAGCGATACAAAGTAGGCAAATATCGAACTCCGTCCTTCAGTGGAGAACATCTTAAACTGTCAAAAGAGGCAAAGTTCTTGGGGGTCATTCTTGACTCTAAACTTTCCTTGAAAACGAACACCGAAGGGCAGAGAAAATCCTGCTCAACTCCTGTAAAGCTACGATTGGGAAAGACTGGGGGCTACAACCGCAGATAATATACTGGATATATACGGCGGCGTTTAGACCTATTCCCACCAATGGCGCGCTGGTATGGCGGGAGACGGTTGACACCAAATCCTATCTACTCAACCTGCAAAAGGTGCACTGACCATCATGCTTAGGCACAACGCCCAATGCAACGCTAGAGATACTCCTGCACATTCCACCCATAGACCAATATGTTAAAAGTACCGCAGCTAAAAGCGCCCGATATCTATTTTCCCGACAGAGTTCGCTCTCAGCGATGGCGAAATACCCATTTTCACGGACGGCTCCAACATGAACATCGCTACAGGATCTGGCATCTCCTCTCAGGAGTTATCTCTGTGAGTCCTATAGACTCCCAGATTCTTGCAGTGTTTTCCAGGCTGAGATATATGCAATCAACATTGCGGCAAACCTGGCTGCCATTAAATCCTTAGGGTCGGCAACGACTAACTCGATATGCGTCAAGGAATGCCAAATATCCCTACAAGCTCTGCAATAACATATAATTAAGCTTTACTGGGTTTCAGGTCATAGTGGTATTCCGTGAAGTGAGGGAACGGACGCAAGTGCCAGAAAGAAATCTAAGATGGGACTTGGTGAAGCGACCCAGATCGTGAGACCTCCCCTCCGATTTCTATCTTCAGTAGAGAGAAGAGAGATCGCTACATTGCCATGCGCGGGACACACGCCATGAAATGAGCGCGTGAAGATCGTAATTAGGGTTGTTACGGCAGAACAGGCATTGCAGACAGACGACTGCTCGTACGCCTACTACAATGACTACAAATAAAACAACAACAACAACAAAAGTTTACCACATGTGCACAGTAGACAAATTGACGCGTCCACAATTGGACTATCACAGCTCGGAGACTCATAATAATTTAAATTTAGACTCTGACCACAGGCGGCGAACAGTGAACAGCAGCAAGCAGTAGGCAACAGCAGCATCGGTTACAAAGCATAAGCATAAGCGTAGTGCAATAAAAAATCCATCTGCCACACGAAGTAGCAACAACATTAAAGTCATCAAGATCGGCAGCAACATGAGCAATTAGCGACACTATGTATGTACGTGTATGTGTATAAGTTTATTTGTAGATTAATTTCACATATATGTAGAATAGGCGGGAGGAATGCCATAAAATTAAAATAAAACCATGTATTTTTTTAGTCGTAAAATAAATTCGTTATGTACATAAATGGTTCATTTAAAATTTATTGCTGCTACATTTTATTACTCCCTTTGTTTTTTTTTTTGTAAACTCCAGCGGCATTGCTGTTGGTCTACGTCATTCGTTTCTTACTATTTGTTGGAATAATCCTCTCCAAAACAGAGGAAACGGAAATAGTAGTATGCGTGTGTTGCTATGTGGGAGGCGTAGGCCTACGCAAATGGCGATGCTTCGATTAAAAAAAAATACAATCATAACGCGTTTTTCCATGTTAATTGTCCACTATTTATTTATTTATGGTTTCAATGGCATGGCTAATTTTGCGCAATTTTTTAGCACTTCCTCTGGCAGTTTAAAAGAGGAAGTAATAGAAGCGTGAATTGAAACTCAGATGATTGGAGTATTTATTTTTACGTTTGGCTGCAAAAACTGCGGAAAATATTTTGTTTTGATAAAAGCTTGAAAAGTCAAGTGCGATTACTACATTGAGCCAAGTATAAAAAAGTAAGTGCGCCTGGGCCACACTGGCGAAGTGAAACTTTAGTAACATATCTATTTTGTCTCATAACCAATATACATACATATGTACGTACACACATACATACATCTGCTTTTGCTTAAGGTTACATTTTTTGCATTTTTTCTATCTATATCCCTACCTATGCCCCTGTTCGCTCTCATTACATTTATGTTATTCTCTTTTTCTTTATCATCATTTTTATCTTTATACTCTATCGATAACAAAATCGATAGTACTATCCAACAAAATATCGATCTCAAAACCGATAAAAAATATCGATAACAGAATCGATGACAGATTCGAAAAAAATTTCGATAGCAAAATCGATAATAATATTAGTAGCAAAATCGATAAAAATACCGATAACAAAATCTATAAATAATCGATAACGAAATCGATTACAAAAATCGATAAAAATATCGATAACAAAATCTATAAAAATAAATATAAAAATATTGATAGAAAATCGATAAAAATATCGATAATCAATCGATGAAAAAATCTATAAGAATATCGATAACAACATCGTTAAAAAT
>NW_016169789.1:0-16843 GCF_001687245.7 Rhagoletis zephyria
TTGCACAGCAGCCTACGGCAGCTAGAGCACGACTCCTCCAGTGGAGTCCCCCAATTAATATATATGGTCACCTTTAAACCTGGTCTCCCGCTCTCCCTCAGCTAAACACACAGCAAAAATATAATTTTTACGGATAAGTAAGTAAGTAATAACTTAATACGCGCGTACAATGAAATATACTCGTGTTAGAGGTATATATCGATGGTCCTCTGCAACAACGGCCCAACTCAGAATTCAAAAAAAATAAATAAAAAAAAAATCCTTACTACTTTTATGTGTCTCATGCCTCTCATGTTAAACCTTTAAATCATAACAGCACTTTGACTGGTACCATACATCCTAGACATACTATGGAGTGTATACCCTTGTGGTCAGCTGATTAAGTTAAGTAACATTTTGACCAGTTTTGGCTATTTTTCTTTTGTTTATTTAATGTTAATATTTTTCTCATAAAAATTCGAGCTCATTGAGCACCACAGAAATCCACATTTCAAACTTCGTATACAAATTATACAAATTCAGCAAATTTTAATAAGTAGAGCCAAAAATTTCAAACTTTTTATTTAGAATTTCTAGAAAAATTTTAGGTATCCAGATTTACCTACCGAATTTTAGTAGCTAACAGTTTAAATTTAAATTTGATTTAATATTCAGTATTATTTTTTTCCTGACGGTGCTACGGATTTTCTTCCATAAAAAGTATACTCGTCAATTTCTTTTGTATGGAAGAAAATGCACAACACCGTCAGCACAAATGCACAAAAAAACAGCAAGAAGAAGGCAGTTAGATGACAGAGATTATTTTAGAAAAAGAGCAAAGAGAATAATTACATAATTTTTCGCAAAATTTTTATCAGCTCACGTTTCCATACAGATTTAACACAAAATTTCTAACTTTTACCATAAAGACGTTAGGTAACTTATTATTGTATAATTACATCCTTTATACGCGTAATTAAAACTTTGGACAAACTTAAGTTGAATTATGCACGTGCTTACGAGCAAGTGCGGAAATAAATTGTCAGCCTTAGTATGTAAAATTTTGAAAATACATACATACGTACTCCCGTAAGGATTTCAAGAGCAGCAACAAGCCAATGAATGGGACTCTTAAAGCTTTAGTTTCCCAGGGCTGAGTGCGATTTTTGGCTAAAGGCAAAATTATCCTGTTACTTTTAGTTTTTGTTTACGGAAATTATCATTACTGCTTTACTTATTATAATATATATATTTATAATGCGCCTAAGGGCACTCGAATAAGGAGAAGATGTTAGAGGTGTGAGTATAGGAAGTCAAAATTGAAGTTTAAAAATAGGCAATTCTCTTTTATACTTTCACTGTACACATACATATCGTCGTTTAAAGCAGAGTTGCTGCGAATATTCGCATTCGCATTCTCAACCGCGGAACTTCCGCATAAATTTTAACATTCGCTTTCGCATCCGCAATAATCAATGCGGAGCTTCCAGGGGTGATCGAAATTTCTGGGACACTCATATTTAAAACAAACTCTTGGCCACCGTTTGCCATTAGTCTGCCAAAGTTATTTTAGGATATCTCTAGAAAAAGATCAGCTGCGATTTGATGAGAGGTAGATTTGGGGAAGGTAGATGAGTAGCAGTCTATAAACCTAACGACACGGCTTGGTGGCACATTTTGGTCGAACCTGTTGTTGCTTCGAGAACACCGGCACCGCGGTTACTTTGCTTTCACATGAAGAAAAGTCTACTTTTGTTCTTAAAACATTCCTTGAACGGATGGTTGCACCGAAGGTACAGTGACCATTCAAGTCAAAGGAAATTCCTGAAATTGTATTCACGAAAAAAAGTTCCACATCAAAGTTCATGCAAATGCTTGCGATGCGGAAAAACGCAAGCAGAATGCCGCCATCCATTCGTACCAAACTGCGTATTTCTCTTTAGTCATTGTCAGCCAAGCAGCTGGAAGAGCAGCAGAAGTATAACGCTGAAAGCAAAACAACAAGGAATATTTTAAAGTGAAATGCCACGAAAAGTGCAAGAATCGCTTGAAAGCTTAGTGTTCTTTGAATAATGTATTTATAAAAAAGATAAATATAAAGAAAAAGATGAGATGAGGATACCAATAAAAGTAAAAATGAAGAAAGAAGAAGAAAGATTAAAATAAAGGTTATTATAGATAAAATGATATACCTCGATAGTGACACAGAGACTCAATCTGGGAACTATTTTGGGGATTTTAGAGATTTTCGTAATTCTCAGGATTTATCGATATAATATCGATATTTTTGTTATTTTTTTACCGATATATTTATCGATTTTGTTATCGATTTTATTAACGATTTTGTTATCGATATTTATATCGAAATTGTTATCGATTTTGCTATCGATATTTTTATAGAATTTGTTATCGATATTTTTTATCGATTTTGTCATCAATATTTTTATCGACTTTTAAATCTATATTTTTAACGATTTTGTTATCGATGTTTTATATTGATAATGTTATCGATTTTGTTATCGATATTTTTTTAGATTTTCTTATCGATTTAGCTACCAAATTATTATCGATTTTGCCGTCGCAGTTTTTATCGAATTCTTCAGCGATTTTGATATAGATATTTTATAGATTTTGTTATCATATTTGTTATCGATTATTTGTCGATTTTGTTATCGATTTTGTTATCAATTTTGATATCGATTCCGTAATCGAGTATTTATTGGTTTTGTTAGATATTTTGTTATCGGTATTTTTTATTGTAATCGATTATATATCTATTGATTTATCGATATTTTTGTAAATTTGTTTATCGATATTTTTATCGATTTTCTAATCGATTTTGCTACCAGTATTATTATCGATTTTCTTATAGACATTTTTATCGGATTTGGCATCGATTTTATTATCGATATTTGTATCGGTTTTGTTATCGATATTTTGTTGGATGTTACTATCGATTTTGTTATCCATAGAGTATAAACATAAAAATGAAGGTAAAGGAAAATAGCATAACATAAATGCAACTAGAACAAACAGGGGTGGAGGGATCTAGATAGCAAAAAGACAAAAAATATAACCTTATGCAAAAGCATATGTGCATATGTAGGTATGTATATTGGTTATGCTACAAAATTTATATGTAAAGTAAGTTTCACTTCTCCAGTGTGGCCTAGGCGCTCTTACTTTTTTGTATATTATTTATTTTATGTACACGTTAAAGGGTTTTCCTTTACCTATACAATAAAAATTGAACTCATTTTACAGGAGGTGTGACTATAAAAAAAACAATAGAAGCTGAAATCGTAGTTTCACGCAGATGGAACTAGTTGAAATATGATAAGCCAACTTAATATTTACTTGTCCTAAGAATATTTTATCTCGCTTCCTTGGTGGTGATGAAATGGAACTGTCTTATGAATTTCAATAGATATACAAAGATTTAAGGCGATACTTGACCACAGACATATTACAGCAACTAAAAAAAGTCTAAGTTCGGACGAAGCCGAACATTAAATAGCCGGCGCACGTATGTTTAAATACATAACAAAAAAAAAAAAGAAATCACACTGCAGCACCTGAACTTCTGCGAGTACAATCGACAACATATAATTATATAACATAAATTCAAATAGAAACCGAATGTATATAAATAGAAGTCCATACTACACATGCTCTCGAATTTAATGATATAATATAAATCTCTATAATTTAGCTCTTAAATTAGTGCGCTTATTTCTTACTCATAACCTAGTTAGTATCCTTACATTAATGTAATATCTTAAATTACTTCAGCATGTAAAGATATTTGTAGAAATAAATATAAAATTTTGTTGGTATATAGAATTTGATGTGATGCCCACACATTGCATTAGAAGCAGTCTCATTTAACTCAAACATACGTAATTAAATATAATAAACTTAATTTGCTCCCCTAATAAAATAAATTCAAAGGTTCCCAGTCAGAGAAGTAGTAATGCATTACATGCGTGATAAATAATATAATGTATTTCTTATGTGTTCTCGATAATATTACTGCTAACTATTCTATACTACACATTCGTTTCTCGATACTAAATAGGTAATCAAAAATTGAATGAACCACTTTTCTTAGGACATCGCCCTGGGAAAAAATGCATTTTCGAATGTGAAAAGGGTTGTTTTACTGATTATTTTTTCGATTACTATACACTCCATTTTCCTACTGGGTTGTGTCATAGCCAATGCAAAATTACTCGTACTTGAAATAATATGTAAATGGAAATAAGCGTGCTTATTTATGTATTTGAATATGTATAAGTACAAGAATGTAGATAGATTCAACAAAAATGGAAAATAGATTTCTATTTGTCACTTCTCGTTTTCTTAGGTATTGGGCCGAGCTTTTCCTTAATTTTTAAAATGCGGCATATATAATTTAACGTCGACTCCAAGCGGTAAATGACTTTTATGAGAAGTTTCTCCATGACAAAAGTACTACTAAAAACAAAAAATTTATTTGGATTTTAATAAACGATTAATCGCACTTGGGGCTCACCATGACGTATGATTAACGGTCGCTCATATTACGATATTCATGTTGCTCATTCCCCACCACCATAATTAAAATAAAAATCTGCGGACTATATGATATACGTACATACATACATATGTACATACATAAGTACTATATGTATATGTAGCCACACGCGTAGTCCTTTACAATGCAATCGCTATCAACTGATTCTGCTGATTAAATCATTAAATGGTCATTGTCGCTGCAAGTGGCTATTTAACTGTGAATTAATTTAATTTAAGTAAAAGCTTCCCGAGATAATCGTATATTGTAGTCAAGCAATTAAGTTTCGATTTTAATCAGCTGCTTTTTCATACGAGAGAGTGTTACACAGTAATTTTGCGGCGTATAAAAGGCCTTTAGTAGACTGCGCGCCATTTGATTTTTATGTAAATATTGCCAACGAGTTTTTGGTTGTACTCGAGCTGAAATATTTTTGCTGCTTCGCCAGTGGTAGATTCCTAAAACTCAATTCGCTGTAGAAAATAAATGAAGAAAACCGCGATAAAAAGATAACAAGTTAAGACCATTGAGAAGCAGCCTGACGTTTGCCAGCAATAGAATTTAAAACTTCAAACTCGCACACACATTCTCGTTTTCAATCCCAAACAACAACAATTGTGGACAATTTCATTTTTTTATTTTCAATTTTATATGATTTTAAAATGCTGGAAATAGTCAGAAAAAAATCATGACCGACGAATTGAAAGAATGAAATTACCTTGTAATCAGAGGTGTTAAAGAATGCAGTCATCGTGACTTTAAATCGTTGCAGTCACATTCACTGACTAACACTTTTTAACTGCAGCCAATCAATCACATTCTTCTGTCTTTTCTGTTATACATGACCAATTGGAAATTTTTGCAGTCTGAGGTGCATACAAATTTTAAAGTAATCTTTGTGCACACTTCTTCATATACGCGTTCCATGGCGTTGGGTATTCAGTAATGAAGCAAACGAGAAAAAAGCCGAAGGTGGCAAGGATGTGTTATATTTACGGGGTACCGGTCAACCATAGTACTTTGAGGTAGCTGGGACTTACCATTGATTTTAAGCAATTTTTTTTTGTTGAAGATATCGCATATTTTTTCCATATAAAAACATTATCAAACATTATTTTATATGAAGGAAATGAGCGACAACTTCAACAAAAAAATACTAAAAATCAATGGCAAGTCCTAGCTTCCTTATACTTGCTCTTTCTTATACTAAAATTGAATGGGCTAAAAAACTGCACACTCAACTTTTTCCTAGAGAGCGTAAATAAAAAGTGGAATATTTGAATGAAATTTTACAGAATTTTCTTTAATTTAGCACAAGGTTTGGAACTTTAATTTTTGGTTTTTTTTTTGTAGAATTAACCATATTTTTATAAAAAATTGGCGAAAAATAAAATATTTAAAAAGTATTTAGTTAAAGATTCTGATTAAAAAATCATTCAATAAACAAAAGAAAAATTGTCAAACTGACTAAAGCATCGCACTCCTATTAGTTCATGGACAACGTTCACTTATTTATCCCTAAAAGCCCCTATAAAGCCAATGTAATTATGTGCAATTATCCGCAGGATCTGGGTTCGAATTGGCTTTTTGAAGTCTACAAAGAAGTCTTGTGAGGAGATGTAGAAATAGTGGCAAAAAACCAATAAAATTTTTGATATATGTACTTGTGTGCGTAGGTATGTACATATATACACATTCCCTTTTCTATTAAAACTTTTAGTACCTGAACAGAAAACCCAAGATTTAAACTCTACTAAAACCTAAACACATACATATCCTAATACAAGGTCCAGCCACTTCTCCGATTTTAGGGTATAAACTGATTTTGTCATACAACGTGACGGGACTTAAAATTTAACACCGCCTCCTAACGGGAAATGGTTTCAATGAAAAACTTTCTTCATGGCAGAAGAGTGGTATGGCGCAGCTCTAACCACTCGACCACAGCGGCCGCCACAAATTCGACTACTCTTCAATAAATAACTAGTTTCATATCATCACCAAAAGTTGCTAGTACAAAATAATTGAAATTTCTTTAATTTTATCTAGTTAAACGGAACTTGAAAACCCATTTAAACTTCGCAAATATAATCAATCAAGTGGCGTTGGTGGTTTCGGTTTTGATGCGTGCGGCGGTAATGCTTGGTGACACGTACTAAGTTGACGAGAACAAAATTAAAGGGACGTGGTATGCAATGTAGTGAATGTGCATATATTTATGTATGTAAATATAATTTTGTGCACAACAATGTATATTTCTATGCATGTCAATGAACATGTGTATATATGTATGTACATTAGAGTGGGACAAGAAAGTAAAGTCGGAATATTAATTCCGTCACCCCCTAGAATTGTTCTATACAGAAAAAATATACCCATTTTAAACCCCAGCGCAATTGTGCACAAGGGTATTATAACTTGGTTCACATAACGGTTGTTTGTAACAGGCAAAACGACTCGAGATAGATATAGGCAAGCGTATATATAAATGATCAGAATGAAAAGAGAAATGGGTTCAGCGGTGACTGTCTGTCCGTCCGTCCATCTGTGCACACGATAACTCGAGTAAGAATTGAGATATCTCAACGAAACTTGGTACGTGCCCTTTTTTCGGGCGTACGACGTATGGTATTGAAAATGAGCAATATTGGACTATAACCTCGCCTACCTCCCATATAACGGTAATTTTCAAAAATACGTAAACTGCGATATTTTAGTAACTACTGAAGATTACTCACTCAAAATTGATATTTACAATAAAATTTACACGAAAAATAAGAATATTATAAATTTTTGGAAAATGGGCTTAGCCACGCCCACTTATTGTACAGTTGTTGGCCTTGGTACCAAATGACCGACAATTTTTAAAATCGGACAATAACCACGCCTACATCCCATATAACGGTAATTTAGAGAAATACGAAATCTTCGATAAATCAGTAAATATTAAAGCTAATTTATTCAAAATTGATGCTTGTAACAATTCTTTACCAAGAAATGCGTTTATTAAAAAATTTTAGAAAATGGGCGGGGCACCGCCCACTTATGATCACATATCCGTATCCCGGTAACCGTTCTACCGATTTGTAACAAACTCGGTATGGTTATTGTGCTCACCACATAAAAGCAAAACGTTGAAAATTATTGAAATTGGACTAAAATTACCGCCGCTTTTCAAATAACGGTAAATTTCAGAAATGCTTGTCACTTAAATATTTTGAAATTTCAAGGACGCTAATTTACTCAAAATTGATACAACCCGGGTATTTAATGTTCGGCTCCGCCCGAACTAAGACTTTCTTACTTGTGTTTTTTTTCAAAATAAAAATTAGGGTATAATTTTTTCGGTTTAGAACATACTTTTTCATATGCATTTTTGGACCACTCTAATGTACATATGTAGGTATATACATGAAGAAATAAATTAAAATTTAAATACATACATGTATCGTAAATGTAGGCGATATGGGTTGTGCATTGGCTTGGTACTAGCCATGTAAAATGAAAGGACTAAATAAACTTCGGATGAGGACCTGTCCATAAGTTGACGCCTCGCTTCAAGGCAAGATGGAGCTGACGTAATTTTGCTTAACGAAAAAGGTGATTTTTCCTTTATTCAGTTTATGCTTAAGGAGTTATCTTTAAATCATGGTCTATATTACGTATGTACGCTCCGAAATGCGTTAGTCCAAAGAGCTTGAATTGTTGGCTGAAAGGAAAAACGTTTGAAATTAGTACCAAAAAATTTGGTGAATTACCGAAGGTTTCAAAATGAACCTGAACATCTAGTCGGAGTCGTTGTGTCACTTTGACTTTAAATCCGCATTTAATTAAGAAATCGATTTGATGTGTGATCTGATTCATCGACCGAATATAATATAAACCTATTAATCAGACAGATGTGAATTACATCGTTTGAAAAATGTATGCTCTTTCACATCCTGAATAAATTAGATGTAAATAATTTTCCACGAAGTGGTTCTAAAGTGCATACGTTATGATTTTATGCATACATATGTACGTGTGTATCTACTTACATATGTTAACTTGCCACCCTCATGGTATCGTACGCTGCTTGTCAAGGCTTTTATTTGCGAAGCAATCCTCCAGCTGCAATTCAGCTCGATCCTGAGCAAAATCTAAGCTAAACATAACAAATGAATGAAGTGCACGGCAAATACGAGAAAGAAACCACAACAAAACAGTATTTTTTCATGTACTTGTATAAATAGTAGATATGTTTATACATATGTACAAGTATGTATGTATATCGTATTCGCATAAACGCTTGAAAGTTGCCTTGATTAAAATTTATTGTTCGTCTTTAGTATTCTATTTTATTTCAGTGCAGCGAATACAAATTATATGCTAAGTTCACTTGAGTGTAAGTTACTGTCGTTTTATAAGTAAAAGGGAGAAGATTATTAGAAAAATGGAGCATACAGTCCATTAGCTTTACTCGAAGATTTTGGAAAGTAAAACAACAAATTTATGTAGAGAAGGAGAAAATTAAGTTCGCAAATGCAAAGTACGTAAATCTATAAGAATAGACAACACGTTATAATTGTAGCGAGTGTGAACATCAAGAGCGTGCCTTCTCTTTTCATCCAATCAAAAAACGTATTTGGGCAAAACTCCCAAATATAATCCGGAAATAAGACATTTTCGAGCGCATTTCGATTGATACCTATCTTTACATAATTCATTTAACTTATTTAATAATTTTAATTTAGCTTTTAAATAGGTGTCAATCTCTTCTAAAAATTATTCTATGTGTCCTAACTAAAGATTTCTTAACACTCTTTCGTTTAACACCAACATTTTGGTATTTCATATATCTGACTTGTGTAAACAGGTGATAACCCTCTTCGAAATTTTTTCACATTTAAAGGTTTTTAAATTTCCATCGGCTGACACCCAAATTGTGAGACATATCTTATTTACCTAATAGCCTTAGTTTAACTTTAATTTGATTTTTTTTTTTCAAACAGATGGCAACCCTCCTACGTGTAGTTTAGAAGTAAAGTCTTTTCAAAAATATTTCGATTGATATCCATATTGTAATAATTTATTTAACTTATTAAATAACTTGAAGTTAATTTTTAAACAAGTGGCAACTCTTTTCGAAAAATTTGGTTGCATATATGTAAGTCTGTCAAAACTAGGCATTTTAATTTCATTTACAGTCAATTCACAAACATACATATATGTACATAAATATTTGCATTAAAACTTATAAATCTTCGTTGGCTTCTAATTNAAAATTTTTTCACACTTAAAGGTTTTTAAATTTCCATCGGCTGACACCCAAATTGTGATACATATCTTATTTACCTGATAGCCTTAGTTTAAATTTAATTTGATTTTTTTTTTTTTCAAACAGATCGCAACCCTCCTACGTGTAGTTTAGAAGTAAAGCCTTTTCAAAAATATTTCGATTGATATCCATATTGTAATAATTTATTTAACTTATTAAATAATTTGAATTTAATTTTTAAACAAGTGGCAACTCTTTTCGAAAAATTTTGTTGCATATATGTAAGTCTGTCAAAACTAGGCATTTTAATTTCATTTACAGTCAATTCTCAAACTTATACACATATATGTACATAAATATTTGCATTAAAACTTATAAATCTTCGTTGGCTTCTAATTGTTTATTTAAGACCAAATATTTGCGGTTTTTGGGCTTACCAGAGGGCGAAAAGATTTGTCATTGTTTAAATTGCGCTCATAAATCTTGCAGGTTTATCAATGGCCCAAACGTGTACATTGGAATATATGTATGTGTAGATAAGCCAACTTAGAATTTCAACGTTGTGCAGATAAATCGAAACATTTCAATTTAAAGTGCATTCTTTTTTATTGCAAGTTGTGAGTGTAGTTGTAGAATGACAGCAAAATGATGAATGTAGATGAAATGTCTCTGGAATGGAATTCGTAGTTTGATTCAAGTTCAGTGTTAATGAGTGATTTTTTTTTCTGAGGAAATTTTATAAATCTATACTCGTATGTAAGAAATGCAATGGAAATTGATTTTTCCTTTTTCTACAAAATCGCAAAACTCTGCAAATTGTGGATGGCTCTTGTTTAAATTTTCTTTTACAGCCCCAAGTGTGAAATGTTACGTACCGGGCGTGACATGACATAAATGTCCATCATTATATTTTCATTAATATTGCATTTAAATGATTTTTTAACGCAAATAAAACATGAATGAAATATGTCGCATATATTTTGTATTTTGATTTCACCGCCAATTCAGGGTAAATTTTTATGGAAATCTATGATTTATTATGTGTTAACTACATACGCCAAACTCGAACCAAATCAGATAATAAATACGGATTTTAAATATATCTCGAAACTGGCGCCACCGATCAAGGCGATTTTTAGCAAAAATATTTCTGCTAACATTAACCAGTTAAAAAATCGGACAAATTGTCCCATAAATATGTAAGCTTCGAGTGAAAAGTTGTTAAATCCACCTTTTCTAAAAAATTATATTTTGATGCAAGAAGCAATAAGAATTAAAAATGCATTGTTTTCTTAAGGACCAAACTACCTTTTTTTTTTGTAATCCATGTATATAGGGTTGCCAGATTTTTTGTACGCGAATTCAGTACCTTATGCTTTCTCATGCTATAAAACTCAGTACTTTTCAGTACACTTTTAGTCAAAGCAATATTTTGAATGTAAGTAACAGAAAGCAGTTCACAAAAAATATAAATGTTATTCATTTTAACATGAGTGTACACATTGGCATGTGGTACAAAAACACCATTATAATATCATTGTACGCAGGAGCCAATAAATTATTTTATTATAGCAATAATGAGATCATTTCCATTTTCAGTGTTTAAATATTCAAAGATTCTATACAGGGCAGCCGACTTTTTTTGGCTATGAGGTGCCATATTGAGGATAAAAAATTGCCAAATCGAAAAACAAAAGTGCCATCCTATTTTACACTTCCCATTTAGCAAAAAATAAGAACCTCATTTCTAAAACAAAAGTACAAAATTATTATTCTTATTATTATTATTATTTATTTAGAATTAAAAATTAATTTTAAGACTAAAGGGGAAGGGGCTGAGCACTAGCTGCTATGGCTATCGGCTCTACGCAACAAAAGTACAAAATAAAATAAACCAGTTGAATAATCTTTACAAATTAGAAAATTTTAGCTGAGAACAAGAAGTACACGCAAATGTATTGAAATGTTACTATTTTTGAACCAAATTATTAATTAGGTGCCATTTGAGCCAAGTTGGCAGCCCTGATTCTATAAATTGCATTACTTCTAATTTGAAGCTCACTTTCAAAAATTTTAACTAGAAGTCGCTTTCTCTCTTTGCGCCAGGAAGCAAACTTAATATTTAAGGTCCTCTCCGTTGCTTCGTTTGAGTGTAGTACTGAAAAAAATAAAATAAAATTACTCATACTATGGAAATGTACCACTCTCTAAGCACTTTTCATATATATTTCCTCATGGCTTAAATTACTTTTTTCACCTGCGCAAAAACTTTAAAAAGACTAATGGCCTTATTCATAAAAAATAAAGTAGGTTTAAAGAGCTTTAGAAATTGACGTTTTCATACATTTTTCAATTTATAAACCTTTTATAAAGCTACTTTATTTTTTATGAATAAGGCCATAAGAATACCCTAAAAAGAGCATCTAACTCCATGTCTTGTATGCAAAATTCTTCTACAATGTCAGTAAATTGAGAAAAAAAAAAATTGTATAGTTGTAGACAGAAGTCATTCAATTACTCAAATTTGTTGTTATTAAACTGAAAGTTATTTTCGAGATAACTAAGAACACTTGTCACAAAATGTCAGCCCTCTTTTTAAATAACATATACTCTATCATATTATCGCAACTGGTACGTAACGACCCGGCGATATGCCCATAAAACGTTTGCTCCTTTTGTTGTATTAATTTCATGCGCATAGCAAACATTATCTGGAACATGGCAACTATAATAAAATTGTTTTCTTATTACTTTTTACAGTACAGTTTAAAAAACCATTAAGAAAATAATATTGAACAAATAAAATACATGGGAAAAAATATCGAACACCGAGTTACCGAGCTCCAAGCTCGGTGGGAGGAACCCTATTCAATTTTATATGCTCAGAATTGCAAATTCAGTACAAATCAGTACGAATTTTGAAAAATCAGGACACTAGCGTACTGATTGAAGAAATTAATAAAATCAGTAAGAGAGTTGAAAAATCAGTACTGGACTGATAAAACAGTACGTCTGACAACCGTACATGTATGTATGGAGCGTGCCATGTCAACCGAAACAGAGCTATATCCAAAAATTGGCGCAATACAAAAGACCTTCAAGGGCTAGGGAACATGTAAGCGCTAAATATTTTGTTATAATTTGTTGGTGCGGTGTTATGGCCGAAAAAGTTATCGGCCCACGCACACTGCTAGGCAAGCTATGGACCTGCTGAGTGAAATTGGTAGGACTTATTTGGTCCACCCTGTATACATGTATATAATTACATAAATATATGTACATATATATTAATAAAAATTTACTGAAAGTGCCTCTAATGTGCCTTGTCAACTTAAGACAAGCATTAACTTAAGCAAACAGCCGGAGTAATCCAAACAAGGGCATAATTTATGTTAGTTTACATGTCACTCTCCAATTTATCTACCATCCATGTTTTCGCGTACATCTACATATAAATAGATACATGATATAGCACTTGTCACTTGTTAATCTACGCCACTACGACTCAGCACTGAACTAAAAGGATTCCCAATACGGAAGTACACTAGTGACGAGCCCTGACTATTTTGTTTGCGTTAATTCTTTTGCATGCCAGCAAGTGGCTCATTTAGCAGGCTTGTCGAACTATTTCAGTGCTATACTAATTCGCATAGGTTCGAAGAAAACTAGGTATCAACCCGAATGTTTAAACGCGTAAATTAAAAATTAATAAAACAAGTAACTTTTAAGCAAAAACGAAAGCGACGTCAATTCTCATATAAAAATTTAAGAATACCGTTAATTTCTTCATGATCCAATGATCGGATCTAAACCAAGTTAGTAGTATTGGACGACCTATGAGGTACCGCCTTTTCTTTGAAAATATATTTATAGAAATCGGTTAATGTGGTCCAAAGTTATGCGGTAACATACATACATAAGAGAAGATATTCCGACAAATTGATAACCTCCTCCTTTTTTTGAAGTCGGTTAATAAGATTTAGGTTATCGATATTTTGCCTATAAAAGGTATTTTATCGACTCCNTATTAAATTCATCGAGCTTGTGTTTGTATCTATGTATACACAGTACATATACACTCAAAATATGTACTCTTCATCCTGGCGTATTTCTTAATAATTTTTATATAATACATGTGTTTGCAAAAAAATATTGGATGCATAATGTAAATAATGTGTTTTCAAAATATTGTTTTTTTTTTTTTAATTCTAAGGGACTGAGTAGGGCTATGGTTACTATTTATGCATACGTATTCTGACGAACTTTTGTTTTGACGATTTTTTCGGAACAAAAAAAAACTTAACAAACAAACACACAAGTATTTTTTTTTTGTTGCGAGGAGATCATCAGAACTAAAGTTCATCAAAATACGCATGCATAGTAACCGTAGCCTAGGCCACTGAATACTGAGATACTTAATAGGCTAAACAAATTAACGCCTTAATAAAATTTTTATCGACATTCTTTGTTTGGAAAGAGGTACTGGAGTTGATCTAAGGCATATGCACATATAAATCCATATATGGAAATGTTTTATAATAAATTCCATAAACAATATTACAAAAAACTATATGCATTTATAAATTAAAGATACAAAAATCACCATATTTTATACCCAAACCTTGAAAACTCAAAAAACAAATTTTTACTCCGAGCAGAATTCGGTCAATCGGCTATTTTGTATAAATATTTGTAAATAAATTACCCAGTTATCTAGTTTTTAAAATTAAAATTAAAATTTAAAATATTTAGTACTGAACTAGAAATTTGTTTCACTAGTTCGGGTTTATTCCTACAGGGGATCTACGTCCATAAATTTGCACATGAATTCATATATGTTTGTAAACACATTTAAGATCAAACCACTAACTTGTCAGCTTCTAATGACTGCGTTGACCGTAATATTGTTTGTCTTTGGGTTTTATTTTAGTTCGAAGAAACTTACCAAATACTACATATTACTGCTTGAAATTATCTTCATGATTGATTTTTGCTATATAAAGAATTACAAATCCTGCAATTGACAGTGTGGAATAACCAGTTAAGGACCTCAACGAAATGGTTCCCAAACTTTAGTAATCATGCTAGTATTTTGCATTTGTATATTAGAGTAGTCCAAAAAAAAATTCCCAAGATAGGGTTTGGGGCACTTTCCAAAATTTGTCCTCTTGCGACCAATTTAAATAGTTGAATTAAATTAAATTAAATGAATATAATTGATGAATTATCGCAATATTTTTTTATTGAATGCAATAAAGGTTTGCATGCCAATAGATCTCACGGCCCATAGCAACTCCTTCCATTCGCGCAGAAAGAAAGAAAGAATATGACTTTGGTTCTTATATTTATTATATATGTATGTACATATGTATGTACTATATATGTAACAAATTCATAACATTTTAATATCTAATTGTTTGATGTACATATTTACACAACTACATCGTTCATTGAAAGCTTAGTTTGAATTATATTTTTAGCTGAGCAAACTCGTGTTTATTTATTTGGTTTGGCCATATTTTACCTGACATTATCAGTCGCATATCTTTCAAGTGACGTTTAAAAATTCATGAATAAATGTGCGTTTACCTGTAAGAAAAAACAAAAGGACAAGTTTTGTTACCAGCGTACGTACATAGATAATACTTTGATAAAGATAGGTATTGGCATAAATGTACAAGCACAAAATAGCTTGCCCACTCAAAAATGAATTCTGAGTGCAAAGCAAAGCAAATTATTGTGCTTAGCTGCTCCTTGTAATACCTACGCTTTTGGGTAGCAGCTAGGAGATTAGCAAAAGAGATTAGTAAAGGATTATGCCAAAGAAACAATGTCGCCAATGGTTAGGCTACCCTAAGTTGTGCTAAATGTGTGGATTATTGCTTAACAAAAGAAAATTTATTGTACAAAGGATATGCAATCACAACCAAACAATGTTGTATTTTACTAATTAAAACTAAGGTGCACACAGCAACTGGACAACTTAGTCTTTTTAGTAATGAAAATGCGGTATTGAATTAATAAAAAAATTGGCTTAGCTACTTTAACTAGAACTCTTGCTATGCCGAATGCTTCATACCTTTCACAAACAATTTCGAAAATTTTACTTCATTCATACATACATAGAGGAGTTACAGCCATCCAAATGAAGGTTTTAACCGTCCAAATGAAGGAGTTGTAAAGTAAATCCCCATATCGGAACAATCAATTATATGGAGGCAATAATTTATAGTGATCCGATCTTGGCATTTTCACTGTAAGGTTTCTGTTGATAATGGGTGATAAGACTTCGAAATTTCATCTTCCTAGCTACATAAATGGAGGAGTAACGATAAAATACCTAATATCTGAACAATAAGTTGTATGTTGGCTATATATTATAGTGAGCCGATTTACATTATAAAATACACCCGCTTATTAAGTTTTATTCGGATAACTCGAAAACTGAGCGACTAGACAGATGGGCAGACGGACATGGCTAAATCGGCACAACTTGACGTTCTGATCATTATAAGTATAAAGTATAAGTATAAGCATTAAGTTAACATTATCACGAGTATATCTCTTCGTAATCTGGTACTTACAAACATCGGACCAAAGTTATAATACCATTTCATATTCACGAAAGTTATAAAGAGATCAATTGGATCTTCTTGCTCACGTCTCACAGTGTTTCGACTATATGGAGGCAGGTGGAAAAAATAGTTAACGTTCACCGATTTCATTGAAACTTGCCTTGTGCTCTAATTTCACTTAAGGATAAGGTATTATGAAATTTGGTAAAGATGGGATAATTGCCACGCCCCCCACTCTTGTGGGTGGAAACATTAAATTTTATACGATTTTGATGAAATTTAGTTTTTACTCTCTCTTTTATTAGAAAACCCTAAATATGCGGACGATTGGATCACTATAACGCAGGAAAGCAGAAAATTACACTATTATCTCAGTTGTGGAATTTTCATCAATTCATTTATAAAATTAATTTATTCATATTGAATACTAATATTTAAATCAGTTTTTTTTAATTACTCAAAAAATTTAAAATTCAA
>NW_016169790.1:0-7428 GCF_001687245.7 Rhagoletis zephyria
TTTTTTTTTGCAAGTAAACAAAACATTGCCACGCAAATCAAGTGAACAGTGTGAAAAGTTTGACAGCCATGTGTCTACTGCTCAGAGGTTACCCGCACACATATTTAAGCAGACGTTTTGCGCACCCACAGAGCTTATGTGCTTGTGTGAGTATTATGTACATATATTTACATATTTGTGTAGATTTGCTAGAGTTCAGTACTTGGCACAGCCTAGGGGCAAAGTGATGGCAGTGTTGAAACCTTAATGGAAAAACTTTTTCTACAAGTTGGTATTTAAACACAGACTGTTCAGAGCTTCTTCTTTTCTGTTTGTGTATTTGTTTTCGTACTTATTTATGTACATATCTATCTTTAACACATGTATAATAGATATATTTACTAACAACGTACCAACTTGTTTTATCTATATATAGTAATGTTGTTTTATTTGCAGTTTTTTGCCCACACAACCAAAACTGTGATTGTGAACCCAACAACTTTGTTTTTTTTTTATTATATTAGCTTGCATCACAGCTGTATGTATAAGTATATATGTATGTTTATGAATGAGAAATAGAATATACCCACTTAAAGGAGGATCTCTTTATGTGTGGAATAACCTAGTACTCGCTTTGGCCTGATTCCGGAGCAATAAGTGAGATTTGTTAAATTTGACCTCCTTTATAACTCACTTAGGAGTCCAAAGGGAGATCTCCTAAAGAACGCTCCCCCTTAATGTCAAAGAAGTCACACACAGCAATACCCTTTGCCCTTACTAACCAATTAGATTGCAAGTTCTTTCAGCAAATTTTCTATTCTGAACAAAATATTTTGGCATATCTTAGGAACTTTTTATTATAGACAAGAGTTCGATCGACACATAAACAAATTTAGACAGTTGTGGCACACTCACCTAACCGATTTTAACTTATACTTTGAACCTTGCAACATTGGGTAAAAATATGGAAACTCAGTTTTCAAACTCGGCAATGTAAAACAGAACAGCAAAAAACTAAATAAATAATAAATATAAAATTACTACAGAAAAAAAAAATTGTGAAAGGTTCTTTTGACCAGACTAGGTCTCCTATATGTTTTTAGGCTCGCTGAACACGAATCTGAAGCCCGCTTTTCTCCATCATGTAAAATTTTTTTCTAATCTCAAAAAACATAGCGAACTTTAGGTGACACAATTTTTTTATAAATATTGACGCATTCAGATTTTCAAAATTTAAAAAGGCGAATCAAATATCGCGGTCAAATAGGAAAACTTAGCCAAATTTTAATAATCCAGAATCTTTATTTTATTATTTTCCTTTTAATTTAATCTATGACTGAACTCTTATTATAATATATTTTCTGTTGAAAAATACCCAACAGATATAGCGATTTTGAAAATATACTTAATTATGCATAATTATCAAAATCAAAAGTTCTATAGATATGCCCATATACATACCTCCCATATATTAATAAGTTAAATTCATTTGGATACTTGTTTCATAACTATTGAATATGTAATATTTTCCTCTCCAATTTGACAGGCATATGAAATTTTCTACAGCGTTGATTTTGAAAACTTATCAGCGAGCAGTCAAAGCCATAAACTTCAGCCCACCGATGAAATTTTAGCGCCAAATGCTTCAAATGAGTTCAAAGCAACTGATAAACTGATTTTACTTCACCACCAGCTCCCAAGGCAACGCTGCAGCTGACTTTAACTGTGATTATTTTTTAGCTATAAATGTAAGTATTGAATTTAGTATGCAACTACAACTAAGTATTCGTTAGTTGTATATTTTTTTGGAAGCGCTAAAAATTAAATTTTAGTTTACAACATAACTCTTCTAAGACAAGTTGTATAATTCTACACTATAAATGCGAAAACATCCTTCTATTACTAAAATATTCAATTAAAAATATATATACTTATAATATGTACATCATATTTGTGACGTCAAAATTTAGAATGTACAGACGTTATTTACGCAATCAATTTCTATAAAAGTGCCTCAAGTTGTTTGTATTTCTAAGTTTGTGTGCCTTTTGCAATTCACGGGTTTCTTAAGCCATGCTCAGACATTACTTACGCCTTCCAAGAAATATGATATTATTTAATTTCAATAACTTTTGTTGGTTTTACATTCTCCCATCGTAGACATTCTTGCTGCTGACGCTGTTGTCGATGATGACTTGTGCCACCTATCAAGTATTGCGTATTGTATTGAAATTGTTATTGCTGCTACTTCTCGCTTCATTCTATACTGGCTTCTCAATGTACCTGTATACGCGCAAGGATATTCGCTTCATGCTGGAGTGAGTATCAATTTCAATCTGTGTGTTTGTTATTGCTGTACATACTTCTTTTTTAGTGAACTTTATTAAAATAACTACAATTTTTTTTTATTTTATGAACAAGTTGTTTCAGTTGCAGGTTTCTCAGTCATATTTCAGTACTTTTTTTTAATATAGCTTTTCGTGTGAAAAGGCGTTAAATTTAGGTTGTAAGTGTGACGGGGAAACCAGCCATGTTTTAGGTAGCAACTATCTAGGCCTATTTTTTCAAATACTTGTAGCCTCATTCCGACGGTTGAGTGGAAAATCGACCTATCTCGGCAGCCAGTCCGAAAACGCCCTATCTCAGAAAAATTTTCAAGAACGCCCAATCCCAGCTGCGGATTCAAAAATGCCCTATCTCAACATATTTTTAATATATTCTCAGTTAAGATAGGGCGTCTTCGAACTGGCTGCCGCGATAGGTCCATATCACACGCAGCCTTCGATATCTTTATGCTTTGTTTGAGAAAAGGCAAAACTGAATCAATCGGTTTTTAACGTTAATGAACTTAATTAAAAAATTTGGAATGTAGTAACTCATAGATTTCAAAAATCAATATACTTATGAAATTACGGTTGAAATGTAGTAATACTGCATTATTAGCTTTACTCTCTCACGTCGGGATTTTTTTAAAACTTTGAAATTTGAAAGAAATTATTAACTCCAAAAATGATAAAAAAAAATAGTATAATAACTGTATGGTTACCACCTGAAAGGGAAAATTCTTTAGAATTAAAAGAGGATAAACTTTTCTTGTTCACAAGAACGAACGAGTATTTAAAATGTCCTTTTAATGGATTTTTTATTCTAAACTAATAAAGTTAGAAGGACGAAATTCGAGGATGTAGTCATGTGTATATTATGATACAATTTTTTCATAAATCAATATCGATAACCTTTAAAGCACATTCTCAATACCTATTCGCCTTTGTGCACCAAAATTTTTAACTTTTTCCAATTCTAGAGAATCTTTTTTCTGTCCTTTGATGGCTATATTTTATTCTAAATTGCACTGGATTTTCTAAATATTTTACTGAATTAATCACATCTTTGAAATTTCAAAGGCCTTGGCCTTGGCATGGCACCGACAACTTGCGCCTACATACACTGGCGGCAAAAATAATAGACTCAGCGTACTGTGAAGAGTTTTGGCTATATTTCTTTAGTTTGTTTTATCTTTAATATTTTTTCATAAAAGCCTAGGTAGTTATACAAAAAACATCATATAAATCCCCTACTTAAACTTTGCACAAAAATTATTAAAAAAAATTTGGTATGCAATTTTGTATCCCATTAAATTTCAGTATAAAAAAGTGGCAGTTTGGATTGGCTACAAAATACCGTTAATTTTTAAGATTTTTTTTTGCTGACGGTGTCACGCATTTCTTCCCACACACAGTGTGTTTTCGAAAATTTTTTTATATGGAAGAGAATGCCTAGCATCGTCAACAAAAAAAAAAGTAAAAAATCAACGGCATTTTCTAGCCGCTTGAATCTCACACTTTATTACACTAAAATTGACTACAATTGGCTGCAAAGCTGCATACCAAAATTTTTTCTAAAAATTCTAAATAAAAAGTTTGAAACTTTTGTGCAAACTTGTAAAATTTTTTAAATTTTTGTTCAAAGTTTAAAAAGCGGATTTATATGATGTTTGTTGTATAACGACCAAGGCTTTTATAAAAAATATTAAACATAAAATAAACTAAAGAAATATAGGCAAACCTCTTCAAAGTAAGGCGAGTATATTATTTCTGCCACCACTGTGTGTGTATCAGTTTATCAATTTCTACCAAACTCGGCACATTTATCAACCTTGACGTAAAAAAGCAATAATGAAAATTTTTGAAATCGGGCTAAAATTACCGCCACTTACCATATAACGGTAAATTTCACAAATACTTTAACTCCGATATTTCAATAACTAAAGACGCCAACTTACAACGATTTCTTAACAAGACACAAGTTTATTGATTTTTGTAAAATGGGCGTGGCACCACCCACTCATAACTACATAAATGTATATCTATAACCGCCTTATCGTTTTCCAACAAACTTGGTCCAATTTTTTCAATATATCATAGCATATTATCGAAACTGTTTGACATCGGGAAAAATACTCTTGCTTATCATGCAGTTTACTGAAGAGTGAACAAAACCATATTTAATACGTGCCCGGGGTATATATAATGTTCGGTTTCGCCCGAAACTTATACATCTTTACTTATTTTCGAGTCTGGTTCAATATACGTACATATTTACAGTATTATTCATACATGCGATTAAATTAATAACTTTTTAAATGAATGGCTCAATATTATTGATAACCGCCTAATACTTAAAATTTTTTTTCGAATAGCAATTATTTCATTAAATTTTAATAGCCTTATTAATTACAAAGAACAAGTAGGTGTGTTAAGTGTTAAGAATTGTTCAGGTTGTCTACTGCTTTTGCTGCATCACAGTTGTGGCAAAAACGTACTATGACTCGCTACACTCCACTACATTACGCCTATAATTAATTGCTACTTATTTTTTGTTCTTTCTTTCCAACATCTCATCTTACCACCTTCAACACGCTGGCCTCCAATTACCTGCGAACTTGTTGCACTACACATTTCCGCTATGATTGACTGCTGTTCAATAATTATCATCGTTGGTTGCCTGTACTGTACTGCGCACTACATACATACTTATGTACATATGTACGTGTTCATCTTCGTTGCCGTCGCCATCGCTGTTGCATTCGTAAATGTACGGACTTTTCATTTAAATGTCATCATCATTGTCATCCAGCACGGAGGAGGCTTTGCTGCGCTATATAATTGATTCGATTTTTCTTTTTGCATTCATGTTGGCGCTGATTTTTCACAGTCATCAAACGGAGGCCACTTATCGTCTAGATTTCATTTGGAAATTACAAGCCACAGGTGAGTCGAATGAACAAATATGCGACAAAATAATTACTATATGTTGTAAAAGAATAACACTAATTTGTAAAAGCTTTTTCGTATTTCTGCATTTTTCCTTTGTTTGCAATTCTTTGTTGAGTCAAAGTAATTGCTGCAGCGGCGAATATACGAAAGGTGTGCAGCAGGGCGTATGCGCAACCTAAGTTTGTACTTAGTTAGCACGTAGAAGTTTTAACTTTTATTTTAACAGCTGTAACTAAAATCAAACTTTTAAAGCAACTAGCTATCGTGCATACTAAAAAGTTTAACTATTTTGGATTTTTTTTCTTTGTCTTTGGCTTTTTTATTTTACATAAACGCATCAATTAGTGGTGGTCAGGGGCGCACCCAGGAATATATTTTAGGGGGGGTTTTATATTTCTGAAGATATATCACCGGAAAATACTGAAAATTTGCTTCAGATAATACCCTTTTAAAATACATTTGTGCAAGTTTTATGTACAGTATGTAATAAATAAATAAACGTTTTAAAATTCATAAACTGCACTTTATTTACAGATTAACAGAACTCAAACGCTTTTAACCGACTTCAAAAAAAAGGGAGGTTATCATCTCGCCGGAATACATAACTTTGGGCCACGTGAACCGTTTTCAATAATCCTTTTTTTATTAGAAAGATAGTACCTCAAGGTTCGTCCCGTAATTTGTTTTAGAGATCCGATGATTGGATCATGAAGAAATTAGCGGTACCCCTAAATTTGAATATGAGAATTGAAGTCGGTTGTGTTCTTTCCTTAAAAACTACTTGTTTAATAAAAAGTTCTATAAACTCAAGATGCGCTCAACTTTCAAAAGTACCTAATAAAAAATTTAAAAAAAGAGGCAGTAAAATTAAATTTATTGATTCCATGAATTTTTGCACTTCTATGTTCATTTTTTCGATTTCTGGTTTTCGATAGAGATGGTGATTTTTTACGATTGCTAAATTTTTTTTTATATTTCAAATACCGAAAAAATTAACTGAACTCTCAAGAAAAACCCCAAAACCCACCCCCTGTGTGCGCTAATGGTGGTGGTATTCTCTGCCAGCTCTTTGGAATTGACTCAAGTTTTGCGCATAACGTAATTTCACACAGAAACTGAAGAAAATTGCTTAAATATTTTTTTCTTAAAAATTATTGGCGTGACAAAAATAGTAAAAGAATCAAGAATCTGAATGATTTTTCCAGCAAAATACCTTTGGCCTTGGTTTGTAATTCTTATAATTATACCATGTCTCCATAAATATATTTGATGTTCACATTTTCAAATATTTGACGGATAGGCAACGGGAAATGCACTTAGAGTATAATCGCGTCAGGTAGCACGACAAATTAAAGGGCATATTTGTTAAAAATAATCGACAAAATAAATCTTTATCATTACTGGCTTCTTATTTGTGATAAGAATGCGTTAAAGAAAAATTTTCGAAATGGAAATGTACAACAGTTGCTTAAAGAAACGTTTATTGAGATCAGTTGGAGAGCTGGGTTTATGGTTTCTTAAGATTAAACTGAAGAACATCCCACCGAAGGCTTGTGGAATATCACGAAGCCATTGGTCTTTGTTGAGTCAATTTGAATACTGGCTAAAGTTTGGTGCAACGATATTGAAGCATAACCATTGCCACATTTTTTAAATTTAATGTCACAGCAGGTAAAACATGTTATGCTCTACACGATATTAACTAACATGGGACCTATCAATCTATATATTTTTTGCAATTTGAAGTAAATTGAAAATTTTAAACGTTTCTACTGAAAAATTCCCTTTTTTGAATTGTGACAGTCTTATATGTACATATGTATGCAGTAAATAGGTGATTTGCGTATTTAGAAAGCGTAATTTTTTCATTAACTTCTTAAAAATTCATCTGGAAAATAAGAAAGTGCATGATTTCTTAATTGTTTTGTTTTCAATATTCTTAACGCTATGTTTAAAAGTCTTTCGTAAGACAATTATCAATTCCAGCATCTATCTTAAAAGCTCTTTTCTGTATTTTGAAAGACGAATTGAAAGATTTGCTAGCGGGAAGATCTTAGCGTTATTCTGTGTGTTTTTAACCCTCTACGGCATATGAAACCAAATATGGTGTTACTACTTTAGCAATTTTTCATCACCCTATATTTCTTTGCGAAATAATATTAACAAAAAAAAA